>NC_039256.1:33504212-33548198 GCF_003368295.1 Carassius auratus | reverse complement strand
AATTTGTATATAGTTGTTTAAAATGTGATACACAAAAATGTACAGTAGTGAGCTAGAAAGAGGGATATATCATAGCACAAAAAGGTGTATTTTTTTGAATGAAAGCACAGTTGAGTTGAAAAGACAATGGGGTGCCGTGAGTGATACATAACACAAAAAAAATGTGTTGTAATAAAACAAAGGGGTGCTAAAAAACACAAATAAGTGTGTGAAAGTGAAAATAAATAAATGGGTCTGTGAAGTTAGTAACACAAAAAAGTGTACACTAAAACAAAAAAAGTAAACTTATAAGAGTGTAAGGGAAGATGAAAGAGTGCTTGAATTCAAAAAGTGCACGTAAAAGGGCTTGATATATTCAAAGAAAAGGCTCTGAAAAATTAGAAAAATTTAAAAATTCAAAAATAAACAGAGGGGAGGAGCCTAGGCCCTGCTCGGGGTATAAGAAGCTGCACACACAGCTCCCGAGTGAGAAGAGGATGACAGTTGGTTTTTGCTCCACCACATAAATGGTGCTTAGAAATAAAATTAAAAAATTAAATTTGAGCTCAGTGAAGAAAATATGTATTTTACACAAGTCATGCCTGAAGAAGACACAGAAGGTTGTCGAAACGTCGCGATAAAAGGCTTGTGTACTTGTATATAGTTTAAAATCTCCTCCCAAAAACCAACCCTGACCTTAACCACTTAGGCCCTGGGTAATAGAGCCCGGGACATTAGAGGCCCTGATTGTTAGAGCCCTATACTGGGTGATGGACACTCTGGTGTGGCCAGTATGAAAGTGGAGCCTGCTTGGTGACCATGGGTGGGATGGACAGTGCACAACCCAGACCGATGCCCTTTGGGCGTTGGTTTCTGGTATCTCTACTTACCTAACTCAGCCCGTGCCTCTCTCTCTGGGCCTCGCTGGTCTCCCTTTACGGAAAACCATACTGGATGTCTCCATCTGTAAAAAATCAAAAAAGACACATATGGGTTAAGAGTCATGTAAACAAAATTTGTATATAGTTGGTTTAAATGTGATACACAAAAATGTACAGTAGTGAGCTAGAAAGAGGGATAATCATAGCACAAAAAGGTGTATTTTTTTGAATGAAAGCACAGTTGAGGTGAAAAGACAATGGGTGGTGCCGGTGAGTGATACATAACACAAAAATGTGTTGTACAATAAAACAAAGGGTGCTAAAAAACACAAATAAGTGTGTGAAAGTGAAACATAAATAAATGGGTCTGTGAAGTTAGTAACACAAAAAAGTGTACACTAAAACAAAAAAAGTAAACTTATAAGAGTGTAAGGGAAGATGAAAGAGTGCTTGAATTCAAAAAGTGGCACGTAAAAGGGCTTGATATATTCAAAGAAAAGGCTCTGAAAAATTAGAAAAATTTAAAAATTCAAAAATAAACAGAGGGGAGGAGCCTAGGCCCTGCTCGGGGTATAAGAAGCTGCACACACAGCTCCCGAGTGAGAAGAGGATGACAGTTGGTTTTTTGCTCCACCACATAAATGGTGCTTAGAATAAAATTAAAAAATTAAATTGAGCTCAGTGAAGAAAATATGTATTTTACACAAGTCATGCCTGAAGAAGACACAGAAGGTTGTCGAAACGTCGCGATAAAAGGCTTGTGTACTTGTATATAGTTTAAAATCTCCTCCCAAAAACCAACCCTGACCTTAACCCACTTAGGCCCTGGGTAATAGAGCCCGGGACATTAGAGCCCTGATTGTTAGAGCCCTATACTGGGTGATGGGACACTCTGGTGTGGCAGTATGAAAGTGGAGCCTGCTTGGTGACCATGGGTGGATGGACAGTGCACAAACCCCAGACCGATGCCCTTTGGGCGTTGGTTCTGGTATCTCTACTTACCTAACTCAGCCCGTGCCTCTCTCTCTGGGCCTCGCTGGTCTCCCTTTACGGAAAACCATACTGGATGTCTCCATCTGTAAAAAAAATCAAAAAAGACACATATGGGTTAAGAGTCATGTAAACAAAATTTGTATATAGTTGGTTTAAATGTGATACACAAAAATGTACAGTAGTGAGCTAGAAAGAGGGATATTATCATAGCACAAAAAGGTGTATTTTTTTTGAATGAAAGCACAGTTGAGGTTGAAAAGACAATGGGGGTGCCGTGAGTGATACATAACACAAAAAATGTGTTGTACAATAAAACAAAGGGGGTGCTAAAAAACACAAATAAGTGTGTGAAAGTGAAACATAAATAAATGGGTCTGTGAAGTTAGTAACACAAAAAAGTGTACACTAAAACAAAAAAAAGTAAAACTTATAAGAGTGTAAGGGAAGATGAAAAGAGTGCTTGAATTCAAAAAGTGCACGTAAAAGGGCTTGATATATTCAAAGAAAAGGCTCTGAAAAATTAGAAAAATTTAAAAATTCAAAAATAAACAGAGGGAGGAGCCTAGGCCCTGCTCGGGGTATAAGAAGCTGCACACACAGCTCCCGAGTGAGAAGAGGATGACAGTTGGTTTTTTGCTCCACCACATAAATGGTGCTTAGAAATAAAATTAAAAAATTAAATTGAGCTCAGTGAAGAAAATATGTATTTTACACAAGTCATGCCTGAAGAAGACACAGAAGGTTGTCGAAACGTCGCGATTAAAAGGCTTGTGTACTTGTATATAGTTTTAAAATCTCCTCCCAAAAACCAACCCTGACCTTAACCACTTAGGCCCTGGGTAATAGAGCCCGGGACATTAGAGCCCTGATTGTTAGAGCCCTATACTGGGGTGATGGGACACTCTGGTGTGGCCAGTATGAAAGTGGAGCCTGCTTGGTGACCATGGGTGGGGATGGACAGTGCACAACCCAGACCGATGCCCTTTGGGCGTTGGTTCTGGTATCTCTACTTACCTAACTCAGCCCGTGCCTCTCTCTCTGGGCCTCGCTGGTCTCCCTTTACGGAAAACCATACTGGATGTCTCCATCTGCTAAAAAAATCAAAAAAGACACATATGGGTTAAGAGTCATGTAAACAAAATTTGTATATAGTTGGTTTAAATGTGATACACAAAAATGTACAGTAGTGAGCTAGAAAGAGGGATATATCATAGCACAAAAAGGTGTATTTTTTTGAATGAAAGCACAGTTGAGGTTGAAAAGACAATGGGGGTGCCGTGAGTGATACATAACACAAAAAATGTGTTGTACAATAAAACAAAGGGGTGCTAAAAAACACAAATAAGTGTGTGAAAGTGAAACATAAATAAATGGGTCTGTGAAGTTAGTAACACAAAAAAGTGTACACTAAAACAAAAAAAGTAAACTTATAAGAGTGTAAGGGAAGATGAAAGAGTGCTTGAATTCAAAAAGTGCACGTAAAAGGGCTTGATATATTCAAAGAAAAGGCTCTGAAAAATTAGAAAAATTTAAAAATTCAAAAATAAACAGAGGGGAGGAGCCTAGCCCTGCTCGGGGTATAAGAAGCTGCACACACAGCTCCCGAGTGAGAAGAGGATGACAGTTGGTTTTTGCTCCACCACATAAATGGTGCTTAGAAATAAAATTAAAAATTAAATTGAGGCTCAGTGAAGAAAATATGTATTTTACACAAGTCATGCCTGAAGAAGACACAGAAGGTTGTCGAAACGTCGCGATAAAAGGCTTGTGTACTTGTATATAGTTTAAAATCTCCTCCCAAAAACCAACCCTGACCTTAACCCACTTAGGCCCTGGGTAATAGAGCCCGGGACATTAGAGCCCTGATTGTTAGAGCCCTATACTGGGTGATGGACACTCTGGTGTGGCCAGTATGAAAGTGGAGCCTGCTTGGTGACCATGGGTGGGATGGACAGTGCACAACCCAGACCGATGCCCTTTGGGCGTTGGTTCTGGTATCTCTACTTACCTAACCTAACCCCTAACCTAACCTAACCTAACTCTAAACTCTAACCCAACCCTAACCCTAGCAAGGCGAAACTCAACCCTAGCACTGCGAAACTCAAGTAAGGGTGCAGTACCCATATCTCGGCCCCTGGAGGAGCTAGAGCGATGAAACCAAGTGCAATCGACTGGGCGTCCCTCTAATTTAGTATAGACACCCAAATTTCAGACCTCTAACTGCAAAACAACTGGGGGTGCAATACCATATCTCAGCACCTGGTGGCGCTAGAGCTACCAAACTAAGTGCAAACGATCGGCGCCCTCTAAATAGTATATTACCGAATTTCAGCCCTCTAGGACCTATAGAAACTAAGTGCACCCCCACCCTATAGGGGGGTGCAATTTCGCATTTTACCCTATATACCTAACCCTAACCCTAACCTAACCCTAACCCTAACCCTAAACTCTAACTCTAACTCTAACCCTAACCTAACCTAACCTAACCCTAACCTAACCCTAAACCCTAACCCATCCTGCACAAACCTAAACTTAACCAGACCTAAACTGAATAGCCCTGGCCTCAATAGCCCTATGAACAGCCCTTAACAGTTGGCCTGCTGTGACCTCTCTTGGTCTGTATGTGATTTGGGGGTGACCAGTGGAGGGATGGACCGTGCACAACCCAGAGTGGGACCCTCAGGGTCCTATCCTGGGAAAACTCTCCTTTTTTCCTAACCCTAACCTAACCCTAACCCTGGCGATAATCTTTTTTCTATAAAGCACAACAGTGACACCCTGACGGGATATACTGTGTACATATTACAACAGCTCCCCCCAATGGGGCGCACGTCCCTCAAAGGTTTGGAATAGGGAGCTGAGGAAAAAGGCACTGGCCGACGCTCGTTAGCTTATACCGGCTCCCCGTCCGAGGGAATTTTGTGGGCCCCCCCAATAATTCAGAACCTGAGTTCCCACCCCCAACTGGGCGCATAAGTTTTCCTGAGAAAAAGCCTAACCTGACCCTAGCCCGCGTCCTCCACAGACCTCCCGGTTCATCCACCCCTGTCCAACACTGCCCCCGATGCTCTCCCCATCTCCAGCCCACTCAGATCCCATCTTGCAGATCGGACGACGGCTCGAGCCCATGGGACCCATCCGGCTTCACATGCCCCCGTTTATTAACCCCCGGGACCGGCGATTACCCGAAGCCCCCACCAACTCTATCCATCTGTGTCTCCCCACCGGGAGGCGCCTTCCGTTTATTCCGATCCAGACTCCCCTCTGAAAAGCACCTGACCATCCGGCAACGCCGTTCCCCGCAGTCACCTGACCCCCGTTCCTAAGGTTTCGCTTAACCTGGGCCCCGCTGGCCTTTCCTAGTCTCCCCAGAGCAAGCATCGGGAGAAATGTTTAAGACACATTATCAATAGCGTACCCCAGGATCCTCAGGTGTTTCGGTTCTTTAAACGCTAGACACCCTCCACCGGGGCGACCCGCCCAGGGTGATCAGACCTCGGCGTGTGTCTCATAGTCAATTGGCTAATGCGACCTTGACCGGATCCGCAATGCCACTGTTGGGATCCCGATAACTCTCGAACAACCACCCCCGGCTGCCTGAACCCACTTTACAAACCAAGGCAAGAAAATCCTGAACTGGACTCTTCCACTAGCCCTATCCCCCTCTACATCCTCCCTCCCCACACCTGGTGCAATCCGTGTACCGAGCAAAATGTATTCCTCCCCATAGAAGACTGGGCTCCAATTAAGGCCTGTTAGCCCAGGCCACCTGCCCTGCGTGCTGTCCAAGTGGACCCAGGGAGGCTGGATACTCACCGTGCAAGTGACCCTTCGTTAACACCGCAAGGTATCCGGGTCACCTGATACAAAAGGCCCAATCCCGTCAGGCCGAGGGAGTGAGACTGGCGGGATGCGCATTTCTGCACACCAAGCTTCTACCAGCCCACCCCTCCACAAAGTCCATACATTGTAAAACAGAAATAATCCTTACCAGGATAGTCGTTCCTCTCGAATTTTCCGCCGTTGCGATCCCTTGTACCTTTTCTGCACCTGCTTTTACATTACCCCGGTCACCTCGTTCGTGGTGACTCCCTAACCCGGGACAATAAAGATCCTCGCGAAACCACCTCCTTTCGCCTGACTCTCCCGTCATTTCGTTCCTTTTATCACATTCGGACCCAACCACCAGCGGATCAACTGACCAGCCCCCAAGAAAACCTGCACCGAGCGGGACCCGAACCCCGGTCCCCTACACCAAAGGCCATCACTCTACCACCAAGCCATCCAGGCTTACACGAATCTTCTCCCAGCACCGCCTAGAGACCAATAACTTTTAGGGGTTGTTTCCTCCCCTATCTCTTACCCAGACTACAATTAGAGTGTCAATCACCCCCCAGGGGTACCTCCTGCCCTCGCCTTTATCCAGGTTAAAATTAAAAAAACCTCCTACGAGGGTTAAGGTGTGGGTGAGTTCAGGACCAATCCCCGCCCTTCAATCTAGGGTTAGAGTGTGGGTCAGTTCAAAACCACCAGGGTTCAAATTAGAGTGCTGATCAGTTTAGGGCTATTTCCTGCCCATCATCCTATGAGGGTTAAGGTTAGGGCGGAGGTAGATTCAGGGCTATCCCTGCCCATCATCCCATGCGGGTTAAGTTTAGGGTGGAGGTAAGCTCAGGGCTATCCCCGCCCATCACCCTATGAGGGTTAAGTTTAGGGTGGGGTTATATTTAGGGCTATCCCCGCCCATCACCCTATGAGGGTTAAGTTTAGGGTGGGGTTAAATTCAGGGCTATCCCCGCCCATCACCCTATGAGGGTTAAGTTTAGGGTGGAGTTGTAGCTCAGGGCGGTTTTCGCCCATCATCTTGTGACGGTTAAGGTTAGGATGGAGGTAAATACAGGGCTATTCCCGCCCATCATCCCATGAGGGTTAAATTCAGGGTAGAGGAAGGCTCAGGGCTATTTCCGCCCATCATACTAGGCGGGTTAAGTTTTTAGGGTGGAGTTTAGTTCAGGGCTATTTCTGCCCATCATCCTGTAAGGGTTGAGTTTAGGGTGTGGGTTAGGGTTCGGAGCTCACTCTCACCTCCGTTCAACTGATTGACCCTAGCTCAACTTGGGGCTACTTCACACCTCTCCTACTTTGAAGTACCACCCGTTTAAAACAACTGGGGTTACGTCTCTTATCAAGTTCCTAATTTACTTTATACCGGGAGCATCAGAAACCAGGATTGTCACAAAAATCAATTTTGTTCTGTTCCCTGGAACATCATATCTCCTCTCCCTTTTTTTAATTATCCTTCTAAAAAAAGTTTATACTCCTTTCTTTTCTCGGGGGTAACCTCCCCTGTCCAATGTCATCCCCGTCCTGACCCCAAATTAACCAGCGGCATCCCCATGTCCTTTTCCCCGCCCTAGGTCATTTAAACCATTTGGAGCGCCCGTATTTAATCTCCTAATCCAAACATACTCATTATATAACCGTTGTTTGGTTGTCCACCTATAATTATGCTCCAACCCCTGAACCCACACACTCCTCAACCCATGCCTTCCAAAATGTTCAATTATTGGCCTGGTTCCTTTCTGGACCATGCCCGCTCTTATCTGGGTTCTATGTTGGTTCAGCCTCTGTCTAATCGTTCTCATGGTTTGACTCACATATTGCTTGCCACACCTGGCACAATACAGAAAAAATCTATCCTGTCAACCGACCAAGAATCTCCAAGTCCTCCCCACATGCATCCCCCACATACACACCCAGCCCCCCCGGGAACTATATTATTTAAATCCGCAGACCAGGAGAGGATAGACCTGTCCGGGCCACGCCTCCCCCCTAGGGGCCTGTCCTGGCCCGGTCCGCTCCCCCTTCCTCCTCCCCCGGGGCTCAGGGCCCAAGGGGACGAGGGAGGGAGCAAAAAAATATTTTGTCCTCGACAAAGCACCCTACCTCCATGACCCTCCCTCCAATCACCCCCTGGATCCTTCCTTTCTTTCTCAGACCTCATAAGTAGTACCAGCTCCCTGGGTGCAGAGAGTGCAAGGCCCCTGACCAAGCCAACTCCGAACCGGCGAACCCGGCCCGAGCCCGGAGGCCCAGGACGAGTAATCCCGGCCCGGCATCACACCCCCTACCCGGTGAGCCCAGAAGAGCAGTGCAGTGGGGAGCCCGCACCCACCAGCCTGTGGATGTCCCGTATAGCACGTCCGATGGCTCTGGCGATAATCTTTTTTCTATAAAGCACAACAGTGACACCCTGACGGGATATACTGTGTACATATTACAACAGCTCCCCCCAATGGGGCGCACGTCCCTCAAAGGTTTGGAATAGGGAGCTGAGGAAAAAGGCACTGGCCGACGCTCGTTAGCTTATACCGGCTCCCCGTCCGAGGGAATTTTGTGGGCCCCCCAATAATTCAGAACCTGAGTTCCCACCCCCAACTGGGCGCATAAGTTTCCTGAGAAAAAGCCTAAACTGACCCTAGCCCGCGTCCTCCACCGACCTCCTGGTTCATCCACCCCTGTCCAACACTGCCCCCGATGCTCTCCCCATCTCCAGCCCACTCAGAACCCATCTTGCAGACCGGACGACGGCTCGAGCCCATGGGACCCATCCGGCTTCACATGCCCCCGTTTATTAACCCCCAGGACCGACGAGTACCCCGAAGCCCTTACCAACCCTATCCATCTGTGTCTCCCCACCGGGAGGCGCCTTCCGTTTATCCGATCCAGACTCCCCTCTGAAAAGCACCTGACCATCCGGCAACGCCGTTCCCCGTAGTCACCTGACCCCCGTTCCTAAGGTTTCGCTCAACTTGGTCCCCGTTGGCCTTTCCTAGTCTCCCCAGAGCAAGCATCGGGAGAAATGTTTAAGACACATTATCAATAGCGTACCCCAGGATTCTCTGGTGTTTCGGTTCTTTAAACGCTAGACACCCTCCACCGGGGCGACCCGCCCAGGGTGATCAGACCTCGGCGTGTGTCTCATAGTCAATTGGCTAATGCGACCTTCACCGGATCCGCAATGCCACTGTTGGGATCCCGATAACTCTCGAACAACCACCCCCGGCTGCCTGAACCCACTTTACAAACCAAGGCAAGAAAATCCTGAACTGGACTCTTCCACTAGCCCTATCCCCCTCTACATCCTCCCTCCCCACACCTGGTGCAATCCGTGTACAGAGCAAAATGTATTCCTCCCCATAGAAGACTGGGCTCCAATTAAGGCCTGTTAGCCCCAGGCCACCTGCCCTGCGTGCTGTCCAAGTGGACCCAGGGAGGATGGATACTCACCGTACAAGTGACCTTTCGTTAACACCGCAAGGTATCTGGGTCACCTGAAAAAAAGGCTTGTCCAAAGCCAAATATCAAACTTAAAACCTCCTACTCATCTCTTTTGGGCCGAAAGCGTGAGACTGGCGGATGCACATTTCTGAACACCAAGCTTCTACCAGTCCATCTCTCTTCAAAGTTCATGCATTTTAAAACTGAACAGACATCATCCTTTCCGGGATAACCGTCAGATGTCACAAACCTTTGCCCAACAGTCCATTGTCTTTTTCATGCAGCCCATTCCTTGTCCTAGTCACCTCGTCTATGGTGACCACAGAAATAGCTTTATTAAACAATAGAAAACACAACCCTGCAATGATCAGGACATGAACCTGGGTCCCCTCGTCCTAAGTCCATCACTCTACCACTGATCCAACCAGCCACACACGAAATTCTCTCCTTAAGTAAGGGTTATTTCATGCCCTTCATCCTATGAGGGTTAGGATTAGAGTTTATAAAACAATAGACAACCTTACCCTGCAATGATTGGGAAACGAACCTGGACCCCCCCCATCACTCTACCACTGAGCCAACTAGAAGTTATCCAAGAATATTTCCTCGACGTCATTCAATGATGGTTAGGATAAAGGTATTGATTGGTGCTAGGTTAGGGTAAGGTTAGGTTAGGATGGGTAGGGGTAGGGGTAGGGTTAGGGTTAGGGTTAGGGTTAGGGTTAGGGTTAGGGTTAGGGTTAGGGGTAGGGGTAGGGGTAGGTTTACCATATCGTCTTAAATGGTAATGTATTAAAGATATGTTGAGTAATATTAACATTAGTACACTAACATAAGCAAACCAGTATTACCAACAGAACACTTAGGCAACAGGGATCAGAAAAAAGGGTTTATACCATGGAAAATACTCTTAAATCCCCAGAAATGTCATTGGACCAGAAATTCGCATTTTGAATTAGCTGTGAATAAAGCTGACTTTAAATGTTAAATACAGTTGTTTATTTGTGAATAAAAATTGCACGGTTGCGCTCTGCGTTGAATTTAAATATTAATATGAGTTTTCAACTTGGTTGATTTGATTTTATTCACAGGAATTTACCTGCTTGTATCATCTGATCGTGGTTGTATCTCTCTATTAGTGCTATCGTATTGCTTGGTGGGAAAGTAACCTATCCTACAGAAAAACATTAAAAACTGCTAGATCTGATTACATTTCTTCTCTTTTAGAAGCAAAAACAAACATAAACCTAGGTATTTATTAAATACAGTAGCTAAATTAACGAAAAATAAAGCCTCAACAAGAGTTGACATTTCCCAACACCACAGCAGAAATGACTTTATGAACTACTTTACTTCTAAAATCGATACTATTAGAGATAAAATTGCAACCATTCAGCCGTCAGCTACAGTATCACATCAGACAGTGCACTATAGACCCCCTGTGGAACAGTTCCACTCATTCTCTACTATAGGAGAAGAAGAATTGTATAAACTTGTTACAGTTTTTTTCAACTGCTTACACACAAAATTATTACTTGTCACACAATTTCTAAAACCTGACACTCAAACACCAGAACCACACATTAAATCTGCAAAACCATACACACATTTTTGACCTTTTACTCAAGTTTTCAATTTCGTTAAACACTTTTTGCAAAACACAACACACAATTTTCTATGCAACACACAAAAATCTGACAGGAAGTTTCTTGATTTCCTTTTATAAACAAAACCAATCAAAATGCCACACTAATTCATCAGTGCCTCACACCAACTCCTCACATGTGCAAACACTTGTTGCTTTACTTAAATTAGGCTGGACTCTCAGTGATTGGTTGTTGTTGAGTAGATTATGAGTTGACACATAATGGCTTTTTTACCATAACAAACAATAGGCCTATACTATAATAAATGTATTTTACTGTAGTTCACTTGCATTCATTTACTACAGTGCAGTGCATTGGTCACAGTTTGGTAAGGTATCAAGAGAGAATATAGCATGTGATGTGGATGACGTACAGTATTGTTCAAAATAATAGCAGTACAATGTGACTAACCAGAATAATCAAGGTTTTTAGTATATTTTTTATTGCTACGTGGCAAACAAGTTACCAGTAGGTTCAGTAGATTGTCAGAAAACAAACAAGACCCAGCATTCATGATATGCACGCTCTTAAGGCTGTGCAATTGGGCAATTAGTTGAAAGGGGTGTGTTCAAAAAAATAGCAGTGTCTACCTTTGACTGTACAAACTCAAAACTATTTTGTACAAACATTTTTTTTTTTCTGGGATTTAGCAATCCTGTGAATCACTTAACTAATATTTAGTTGTATGACCACAGTTTTTTAAAACTGCTTGACATCTGTGTGGCATGGAGTCAACCAACTTGTGGCATCTCTCAGCTGTTATTCCACTCCATGATTCTTTAACAACATTCCACAATTCATTCACATTTCTTGGTTTTGCTTCAGAAACAGCATTTTTGATATCACCCCACAAGTTCTCAATTGGATTAAGGTCTGGAGATTGGGCTGGCCACTCCATAACATTAATTTTGTTGGTTTGGAACCAAGACTTTGCCCGTTTACTAGTGTGTTTTGGGTCATTGTCTTGTTGAAACAACCATTTCAAGGGCATGTCCTCTTCAGCATAGGGCAACATGACCTCTTCAAGTATTTTAACATATGCAAACTGATCCATGATCCCTGGTATGCGATAAATAGGCCCAACACCATAGTAGGAGAAACATGCCCATATCATGATGCTTGCACCTCCATGCTTCACTGTCTTCACTGTGTACTGTGGCTTGAATTCAGAGTTTGGGGGTCGTCTCACAAACTGCCTGTGGCCCTTGGACCCAAAAAGAACAATTTTACTCTCATCAGTCCACAAAATGTTCCTCCATTTCTCTTTAGGCCAGTTGATGTGTTCTTTGGCAAATTGTAACCTCTTCTGCACATGCCTTTTTTTTAACAGAGGGACTTTGCGGGGGATTCTTGAAAATAGATTAGCTTCACACAGACGTCTTCTAACTGTCACAGTACTTACAGGTAACTCCAGACTGTCTTTGATCATCCTGGAGGTGATCATTGGCTGAGCCTTTGCCATTCTGGTTATTCTTCTATCCATTTTGATGGTTGTCTTCCGTTTTCTTCCACGTCTCTCTGGTTTTGCTCTCCATTTTAAAGGCATTGGAGATCATTTTAGCTGAACAGCCTATCATTTTTTGCACCTCTTTATAGGTTTTCCCCTCTCTAATCAACTTTTTAATCAAAGTACGCTGTTCTTCTGAACAATGTCTTGAACGACCCATTTTCCTCAGCTTTCAAATGCATGTTCAACAAGTGTTGGCTTCATCCTTAAATAGGGGCCACCTGATTCACACCTGTTTCTTCACAAAATTGATGACCTCAGTGACTGAATGCCACACTGCTATTTTTTTGAACACACCCCTTTCAACTAATTCAACTAATTGCCCAATTGCACAGTCTTAAGAGCGTGCATATCATGAATGCTGGGTCTCATTTGTTTTCTGAGAATCTACTGAACCTACTGGTAACTTGTTTGCCACGTAGCAATAAAAAAATATACGAAAAACCTTGATTATTCTGGTTAGTCACATTGTACTGCTATTATTTTAAACAATACTGTATGTTGGCCAGACCCAGCCCGGAGGAGAGATGGAGCCTAGATACACCCAACCATCTCCACATGCAAGCACACACATTATCTTTGGTTTTACACTACATGCTACAACACTACATATTTTTGATGTATTTTTTTTTTCTTTTCAAACTGTGTACACTAATACTACATTTACAACCACAAAGAGCTAAAAAAGAAAGTTTGGTTTCAATGTTACTTTTGTTTTTACTTTATATATTCAACAGCTCTCTCCCAATTACATTCAATCATGTACATGTGAGCTTTTAAAAGAAGAGCTTTAGGTTTTTAATAACAGTGTGTATATGACATAATCAAAATATAACATTATGGTAAAGGTGTTTACAACGTAAGACAAATGTTTGCTTTTGAAATATGTTTGTGATATTTTGATTGTGGTGTTTCATTTTTAAAGAGATGTGAGGCATTTTGCATCGTGTGTGCAGTTCTTGAATTTGTGTGTTAAGTTTTTAAAAAAGAGGAAAGCTTTGGAAAATGTGTGTAAGCAGTTGAAAAAAAACTGTAAATCATCTAAACCAACAACATGTATGTTGGACCCTATACCATCTAAGCTCCTAAAAGAGGTGCTTCCAGAAGTCATAGATCCTCTTCTGACTATTATTAATTACTCATTGTCATTAGGATATGTCCCCAAAACCTTCAAACTGGCTGTTATTAAGCCTCTCATCAAAAAACCACAACTTGACCCCAAAGAACTAGTTAATTATAGACCAATCTCGAATCTCCTTTTTCTGTCCAAGATACTAGAAAAGGTGGTATCCTCACAATTATATTCCTTCTTAGAGTAAAATATGTTTGTGTTCAATAATTCAATTAATTAAAAAAGTCATTTATATTTTAATATTATATTATTCATATTATTTTACAAACAAAACTTTTTTTTAATTTAGCAATTTTCTTCTAAAATTAGTTGGCAAGACTGGTTCTGGAGATGCTGTTCATGTATTTAAGCTTCTGGCTCATTCATTAAAAGTGTAAAGGCGGGCGTACACGGTGCGATTTTTGCTGTCGTACGAGTTCGCATGCGATTTTTTTAAATCGTGTGGAAATCGCGTATGCTCGTATGGTCGCGGCTCGTATCATTTGCGATGAATTACGAGCCGAGCAGAGTGGCTTACGAGCACTTCCCGACCTCCCGATCATTTTTAAACATGTCTAAAAAGTTCGTGAGCTATCGGTTTGAATTCGTGCCATTTGTGCGGTTGAACGAGCCGATTTGTTGATTTATCTGAAGTTGACCAATCACGAACTAGGAAAACCACAGAAGACGAAGACGGCAGCGCCACGGCGAATGTGAGAGGATAAACTCGGTGAAGTCTGACAGGAATAGTGTTCGCTGTATGTTTCTAGCAACGTATTCCAATGCCTTTTTAGTTATCTCTCGCTCTCTCTCACACACGCATATGTAGTTTACAGGGACTCTCCATAAATGTAACGGTATTCTATAATGTTTATCCCCATACACTACCTCTATCCATCACGGAAAATGCATGTTTAAATTTTAAAGCCATTTGGTTTACGAGGGCACAGGAATTGTCCTCACAAACCATGTTTACATTGTAACACACACACACAGGGTAAACAAACGTCCCAGTTTCCTATTGCTGAAAAATAACCTGTACGTGTAAGAAACAGCCACGGCTCGTATCAGTATTTTATATCCAGTTATGAGAGAGGGAGGGCAGTTATATTAGGCGCGTTCCACTTGAAGCAGCGCTTCACAGAATGATCACCTGTATGACATTAAAGTACCGCGAGAGCGATTCGAATGCATTGGATATGTGTGCTCTCTTATCGCTCTCGCGGTACTTTAATGTCATACAGTGATCCTTCTGTGCGTGCAGCGGTGCTTCAAGTCGAACGCGTCTATCGACTTCGTGCGATTGTTTCTGGAATTCGCAGGTTGTAAAATCGTGCCGTATATCATCTCGTCCAATACGATTTTCAGATAAACTCACTCGTGCCGTGTGCGTGGACATACGATCTTCCGACCATCCGAATTCGCACCGTGTACGCCCGCCTTAAGAGCCATTTATATATTCACCTTCTCTGGATCGGTTAATATTGCTATTATTATTCTAGCCACTGGGTGGGAGTGTTGCACTATATGTGACACGTCACTGGGAGCTAGATATATTTACAGGTGTTGCAATTAGTTAGGAAAGGGTGTGGATGGTGAGGAACACACGGTTCTTACCCTAGCCGTGAGCAGTCAGTTTACCAACAGCACGACAGCACTTTAATATTCAGCACTGGGTGAAATATCATTTTATGTAAATTATCCCTTTTTACCTTCATAATAAACGGGAACACCACCCAAAGAGAGCTAATGTTCCTGATACGCGTTGACAACACCGTGCCATATATGCCGAGGCTTATAGAATAGCCTCAACAAACAGAGACACGCAGAAACATGCAGGATCCATATTTGAATAGACTTTTCCGGATTATTATTTACAGATACTACTCCATATCATGATTTGATTTAAGAGTCATGACCTACTTTAAATGAATTCATTCAAAATATGGACAATTCCATGACATTCCACGTTAAACTGTAAATTCTGTTTTTATGACTGGATTCCGTGGTCTCTACTTCACAGAAATCATAGGGTCGTACATAAGAGGCTTCTATAAAAACAAATAAACAATCTTATTACAAATTTCTAACCATAAGCATATATAATACAGGTCAGTATAAAGCTAGAATATTAGGTTATAATGTACCTGTTGGAGGTGAAGAGATGATCCATCAGTGGCTGGTCAAACATGAAGATGCTGCTTTGCTGCAGGTGTTCTCCACAGAGAGACGGCAACCGTTTATAACAGGGTTCAGACTGGTCAAACATTCTAATATCATTAGAAGCATGCCCTACTGATCCAGAATATAAGGCAGCAGTGCCAGGGACAGATTTTAAATATCTAAGTTCTGTAAAAGTTAGCAATGAGTTAACAATGACTTAGATTTTAGACATAATATTGCTTGTTTTTGCCAATGAAAATAGTTCCAAAGGAAGATCACAGCACTGTTTTGCATTTCTTAGCAATGGTGTTTACCTATTGAATGAATCAGCTTTTTAAACAAATTCTTTGAATGAATGATTCAGTGACTCACTTATTAAGACAGTGGCTTGCCGCCACTTTCGGGAAATTTGTTTAAGATTTAAGTGTTTCTTCACATTTCATATTTCTGTATTCCAAATTTTATTGTTAACATTAAACTCATTACATTATATATCAGTACAGTATAAATGCATGTACAAGTGCTTATTAAAGTGTATAAAGCCCTGTATGTTTAAAAATAAAAAATGAATTTATCTTTTAAAGATTATCCATAAAGGGTTAGTTCACCCAAAAACTAAAATTAGCCCATGATTTACTCACCCTGGAGCCATCAAAGCTGTGACTCTTACACCGAATCATCCGCTGAACGCCGCTCGCTCGTAATGCGCGTCTGACAGTTAGCTGAAGCTAGAGATTACGTTCATTAAGTTTTAGATATCGATTTTTTTTTTTTACTTGCACAAATAAATCTATTCACTTCACAAGGCCTTTATTAACCCTCGGAGCCATGTGGGCCACTCTTTTTTGATTTATGGATGTGCTATTTTGGGTTAAAACTATCCCTTTAAAGAGTATGCCAAGGATGTCTATAAAGTTCAGGCTTGGATATGTATTGCTCATTGATAAGGTCATTAACTGGACCTGATTGTAAAGTGTTACCAATGTGTCATTTCATTCTAATCCTGCATTCTATCCTGATTGTACATAAATCAAACAGCCGAGTCTTTACTCATTTTCAAAAAACATCTAAAGACTCATGTTTTTCACCAGAACTTACTCAACTTATTTATACTAGCATTTACTTTTTTGTTGTCTATCATATTCTTGAAAGAAAAAAAAAAAAAGTGGCTATGTGTTCTTTACTAGACTAAAGCCCCTTTCACACTGCACGTCGGACCCGGTATATTGCCGGAACATTGCCAGGTCGCCTTCTGTGTGAAAGCAACCACGTCCCGGGATTGATTCCAGCATTTAACCCGGGTCGGGGACCTAGTAACATTGCGGGGTTCGACCCGGGACGAGCGCTGTGTGAACGAAAGCCAGATCTAATGCCGTGTCGAAGTGATGACGCACGTTATCGCGCGACTCTTTTACCGCTGTTTTGAAGGAAGATCAACGTTCGCAACGAAAACATATGTGCAAACTGTAATGAAGCAGAGATCAGTTAGTTCCTCACTTTCCGCGCTGACGCCGAGATCGTTTGCTTGCTTCAGTGAAAGTATAACGTGCCTAGCGTTTTCGACTCGTACATTACACGTTAAAAGCATCAGCTAAATGATTAAAGGTAAATCAACACAAATTTGATCTATTTACAGCATTTATTTCAGGGATTTAACAGATTTAAAAGCAAAACAAAAAGGAAGCTTGCTCCCTCATCACAACACCATCAGCTGGAAAGGTTCAAACACACGGGATCACTTCCAGTCACTCGGTGTTCACACAAACGTGATGCGTGAACGCGCCTGGTTTATCTGCCACACGTTCAGCTCCTCGTACTCGTCCAGAGCGGCCTGGAACTGTGCAGGAGTGAATCCACGAGACACACAGCGCTGCTCTGCCTCAGCCACACGAACAGACCTCACGACTCCTTCACCGGCCAGCTCTCGCAGCAGAGAGAAGATCACGTCAGCGGGACGCTGTGCCCTGCACACACACACGAGAGAGAGCCACGGTCACGCTGCAGTCAGTGTGTGTGAGTGAGAGTGAGTGAGTGAGTGAGAGTGTGTGTGAGAGAGAGAGGGACAGTGTGTGTGTGTGAGAGAGAGAGCGAGAGAGAGAGAGAGAGAGAGTGTGTGTGTGTGTGTGTGTGTGTGTGTGTGTGTGCGAGAGAGAGAGAGAGAGAGAGAGAGAGTGTGTGTGTGTGTGTGCGAGAGAGAGAGAGAGAGAGAGAGAGAGAGAGAGAGAGAGAGAGAGAGTGTGTGTGTGTGAGTGAGAGAGAGAGGGACAGTGTGTGTGTGTGAGAGAGAGAGCGAGAGAGAGAGAGAGAGAGAGTGTGTGTGTGTGTGTGTGTGCGAGAGAGAGAGAGAGAGAGAGTGTGTGTGTGTGTGTGTGAGAGAGAGAGAGAGAGAGAGAGAGAGAGAGAGAGAGAGAGTGTGTGTGTGTGAGTGAGAGTGTGAGAGAGAGAGAGAGAGAGAGAGAGAGAGAGAGACTGTGTGAGTGAGTGTGTGTGTGAGTGAGAGAGAGAGTGTGTGTGTGTGAGTGTGTGTGTGCGAGAGAGAGAGAGAGTGTGAGAGTGTGTGTGTGTGTGTGTGTGTGTGTGTGTGTGAGTGTGTACCTGGTGTTGTTGGTCTTGTCGGCCTGCAGAGAGTCTTTGCTCATCTCCATCAGTCGCATGGCCTCATTAACGTCCTCCTTCTCCACAACATCCACCATCCGCAAACGAGCCTGAACACACACACACACTTGAAGTCACATCATGTGTGTAAGTCACCACGTTCCGCAAATACAAAAGATTTTTCCAAAAAGGAGTTTCAGTCAAACAGATGATTTGTGCCGGCACTGTCAGACCGAGACAAGTGCAATGCCTTGTGGGAAAGC
Source organism: Carassius auratus (assembly GCF_003368295.1). Classification (NCBI taxonomy): domain Eukaryota; kingdom Metazoa; phylum Chordata; class Actinopteri; order Cypriniformes; family Cyprinidae; genus Carassius; species Carassius auratus. Next base: position 33,529,779 of record NC_039256.1, on the reverse strand, counting down.
CAGCAACTGCCCAAGTCTCCGCCTCTCAACACCAGCTAGTCTCTGAGACGTGCGTCTGAGCGCTGCAGCGTCGTGTGCGGTCAGTTTTGCATGGGTTTGCACAGCGGCGTGACCCCAGGCTGAATGCCCACCCCGCAAAGCTGACTGTCACACGACAAACACGGATCTCTGCGTGTCACCGGACGACTGAACCTGCGCCAGCGTGTGTCGTGAAGTGCTGCTTCTACAGTAGAGATGAACACAGCTACCTGCACAAACAGCACTTTTAACACCCGACGGCCACATCAGACCAGCTCCAGAGATCCAGTCCTGCTGATGTGTGTGTGTGTGTGTGTGTGTGTGTGTGTGTCTCACCAGGGCAGTGGAGAGGCGCAGGATGGACAGCAGGGTTCGGGCCGAGGTGAACGTCGTGTCTTTACTGACTCGTGCCTCTTTCCTCATCTCTACATACGCAGCGGTGATGTAATCCGACAGAGCCTCAGGAACCACCGGCTGCTTCTGCTTACATTTACTGATGTAACGCCTGACGGAGAGAAGAACGAACATCAGGTGATCCAATCAGCTTCAGACATCAGTCACACATCTGCATTTCTCTGATTTCTTTGTCAGCTGATGATTTCTTGTAATTACAGGTCAATTCAGGATTGGGGCGATGACAGACATCACAATGTTGAATCAGCATCGAAACTGAATTATATTCAAAGCGGCTCAATTAATAACTTAAACAGTAAAGATCTTAAGTGTACATAAAAGAAACGCCAAAAAATTATTTGGCTAGAAGTTTACATGAGCTAATTAAGCATACAAAAACATTCAAAATGTGAAATTAAAATAAAATAAAAGCGTGAGCGTGTCTGTCGCACAGAAGCGTCCTGGTTCACCTCATGAGCTTCATGTGGATGGGGCTGAAGTGTGTGGGCGGCTGCTTGCAGTGCTGGTGCACGTATGTGATGTGCTGCGCCAGACGCAGGTCGTTGTCTGTATCAGGTTTGTCCTGGATGAGCCACAGCAGGTCGAAGCGGGACAGCAGCGCCGCCGGCAGCTGGATGTTCTGCTCCAGGGTTTTGCGAGGGTTGTAGCGGCCGTACGCTGGGTTCGCCGCGGCCAGGATCGAGCAGCGTGCGTTCAGAGACGTCATGATGCCGGCCTGAGACAAACACCACACACACGTGATCACACTCATTCAGGAGTCAGAAAACACCCAGCTCCAGCGGAGGAGCTCACCTTAGCGATGGAGATGGTCTGCTGCTCCATGACCTCGTGGATGGCCGTGCGGTCGGCGTCAGCCATCTTATCAAACTCATCGATGCAGCACACGCCCAGATCGGCTAACACCAGAGCCCCACCCTCCAGGGTCATCTCACCGGTGACCGGGTCACGCATGACCGCCGCCGTCAGCCCCACGCCGGACGAGCCCCGGCCCGTCGTGTACTGACCTGAAACACAGCGCTGAGAGTTAGCGGCGGGACGCTAGCGGACGGAGGAGCGATGCTGCGGGTCACACTCACTGCGAGGAGCGAGACGGTCGATGTAGGACAGCAGCTGAGACTTGGCCACACCCGGATCTCCCATCAGACAGATGTTAATGTTCCCTACAGACACAGACGCAGTCAGTCACACAGCGCTTCATACACACACTGGGTCAGGAAACATCAGACGATCCTAACCTCGTAGTGCTTTAATACAGAGTAAGTTATGGACTGGGTGATATGATGATATATATATAGAGATCTTTCAGATTCAGATCTAACTATTGTATTTATGGTGTTTTCTGACACCTTTATCAGTGTTACAGTGACTCAAACACACAACAGAGTGATGTAAATACTGCTGTTGTTGTTTTTGCAGAAGAAATCTGATGTTTGGTCTTAATGGCAAGATAATGCCCAGTTTAGCTCCCAGACAGAAACAACTCTCAAAAAGCATCAATGAATATAGACTCGATTATCTTCAGTGAATAACATTGTCTATCAAAGAGTCTGATGTGAGTTTAATAAAGTAGGCGTTTCACTGAAGGTGTAGAGTGATGGAGCATCAGACGGCCGTGTCTCACCCCGGATCTTCATCCCACGAGGAGCCTGCTCCACTCCTCCCACCAGCAGCAGCAGAAGAGCCTTCTTCACATCCTCATGACCGTAGATCTCTGGAGCGATCGATCCCGCCAGCTTCTCGTAGAAGTCCTCCTCTACACACACACACACACACACGTGAGTCCAGACACTTCACAACCCTTATAGACCACACACAGACACGAAGCGTGTTACCTGTGATCTGCCGCAGCTCTTCATCACTCAGCTCTTCAGTTCCCAGCTCATCATCCTCAGTCTTATTCATCAGAGTGATGCAGTGACACTCCAGATACGTCTCTGACAGCAGACCCTGACACACACACACACACACACCAGACATATGTGAATACCGTAAAGAGCTTGTTTAGATATGTTTAGATAGTCTTACGCTGCATCCCAATTCACTAACTCAAACTTCAGCCTTACAGGACGTACTCTTGTGTAGAAACCGTACACACTTCAGAGAAAGCAGTAGAAGAGTGGGCAACTTTTGGGATAAACCATCATGTGACAATGGTGTCTCTAACAGACCCTCTGTCACATCCTGTCACTGTAAACTGGTCTGTTAATCATCTGGTCACAGTTAACGTCCATGCTTCATTTATCTTCTACAGGATCAGAGAGAGAAGTCCCGCACTGATCTTTCATGCGGAGAACTCGGCTCACATTGTTTGTATAACAATACATTTAAAAGTTCCCGGCCAAACTGATCTTTATAGAAGTTCACACTGTTGTTGTAGATGAAATAAAACTTTTTTTCACCATCTTAAAATGTTGATAATCACAATGGATTGTGGGTAATATTAGCCATTATGCTATGTTCACACCAGACACGACTTGCGCGGATAAATCGCACTATTCGAGCGTAGTTGGACGTTTGAACTTTGAGTTCATACGCTTCATTCACGTGTGAAATTAACTTCACGGGGGGGGCTTCTGCCAGCTGAGTTCACACAGCATATAGAGCATCACAGTCCCACGCGCAAACTTATTCCTCCAGTTAATTTTATTTTATATAGTGAATGTAGTGAATTTACAATCATGTAAATAAATAGTGTTTTATATATGTATTGATTTTTATATTTATCATCGTGTATTTTATATTGTGTGCGTGTGAAAGTGGTTAACAATAACGTCAGCAATGGTGCAGTGCTTCGTACCTGACTGCAATCACCGCTCAGTCGTCAACATGTCTTTGCCATTACACAAATGTTCAGTAAATGCACAAAAAGGTATGCCTAGGCTAAATATTGTTTTGACAGTGGCATTATAAAATGCTTGATATGACTCATGCCATATGAAGGCTACAGTAGTCTAGCTAAGCTACCAACCTCCCTGCAAACCTCTCAATGGCAGCCAAGGAGATCATGACTGCACTGATAAGTCTACCGTGCAAAAACGCAACGGGTTTTTATTTCATTTTATTTTTTTATTAATGATCTTCAGTCTTCACGGACCTTCGCGGGGTTTTAACCAGATGGTTACACGAGCTCCACCAATCAGATGCATCACTGTGGGATTGTGGGATTGTTCAGGATTGTGGGTAATGAAGTACTTAGCCAAAGCATTGCGAATAAAAGGCATTTATATCAAAACAAGGTTAGTGCCCCATGATCCTTTTGGTTTATATGAGCATATACTATCGCTTAGTACAGCCGTAGCTGGTTTTAAGTCTACCATGTATGGTTACGTTTTTATGGCTTATACCCCAAATGTCAGAAATTGCATTGAATTTTTACTTCCGGCACCAGCTGTGCGCGGGACTGTGATGCTCTATTCAACCACCTTTTTTATTCAGATAATTTTCTAAATATTACTGTTATGGTGTCATGAAATGTAGTTTTAAAAGTATTTAATGCAAGAATGTAGTTGTTTTAAACTCAAATATGCAATTTATTTATAAAGACAGCATCTATTTAAACATGTGTTTTGCCAATTATCAGCGAGAGCTCACAGGGTTTTTCCTACATTGAAAAATTTTTGGCGGTGCCAAAACGATTTTTATGTCCCGCCAAAGCCGTTTTTGATCTGTAATTGGGTTTTATGAGTGAAGCAAGCTACTGACGGAGAGAACGAGCACAGCGCCCCAACCCCGCACGCACTCTCCGTCTTCAGTTCGGTCTTTGCTCTCTCCTCGCATCAAAATCAGCTGATCCTAATGGTCGGAAGACGAATACATGTTTCACGTGGTGCATTCGGAGAATATATTTGCTGAATTACCGATGGGTGTGAATTGCAGTCAAAACATTTGCCATATCTTTTCTTACAACTTGTGACAAGCATTTCACACATGACATAACTTTAAATAAAATAAAAAATGATTTATATATATATATATATATATATATATATATATATATATATATATATATATATATATATAAAGTAACTGTAATTGATTGATTATTTAAGTAATGGGGTGGAACGGTTTGCTGGAAAAAAAAAAAAAGTTGGGTTCAACCACACACGGTTCAGCACGCGCTTCAACTTAAATCTGACAAAGCATCTGTTAAATCATCTGTAATATGGCTTGCTATAAATGCCACGTAAAAAACAGGTTCAGGGTTCAGCTAATAAATGTTTCTGTTGATCCATGCGCATTCTGGCTTCCCAGACATTACAAAAACATGAGAGAAAGAAAAAACCCTGGACAAATCATTCACTGTATATGAGCAGTAATTTATTACGTCATCTGGGTGCTGATATCTGTGTTTAAACTAAACTCATTTAAGCTTTGTCAGTTAAAACATTTAAGAGCCAGAGGACACGAGGACGCGCACAAATATAAGCTCTCTCTGAAGTATTGTGTTTAAATGGACAAATTCACACAAAAATCATGTCAAAATGCCTGTTTTAAGCATCCTATAGCAGACATAGCCAGCTGAATGCAGGCCACTGGATCTGTGCATTCTCTTAAAGTCAGTCTTTATATTAATCGAACAGCAACAACAAAGAAATCACTCACTGCTCCTAATTAAATAGCTAAGTTTAATAAAGAACAATCTTTAATTTACACAGTCAAATATGCGATGCTGTTTTACATTTTATTACATTATTCAATTTCTGTAGCTAAAAATGAATGTAGGTCTGTAATTTGTGTGAACATATTTTTGAAGAATTGAAGGATGACTGTTGTCATATTTTGTATGCTACACTGTAAACCCTGATAAGTTCACAGAGCTCAAAAAATATTTTGTAACAGATTACACAAAAACATTTAAGTGATGTTTTTAAATGTTTTAAGTTTACATAAACTTAACAAATTTAATTCCAGTTGCCTTAAAGGGGGGGGGGGTGAAATGCTCGTTTTCACTCAATCTCCTGTTAATCTTGAGTACCTATAGAGTAGTACTGCATCCTTCATAACTCCAAAAAGTCTTTATTTTTATTATATTCATAAGAGAAAGGTAGTCTGTACCGATTTTTCCCGGAAAAACACGAGCGTCTAGAGGCGTGACGTGTGGGCGGAGCTAAAGAATCACGAGCGCCAGTAGGCTTTTGAGTTGGGAGCATGTGGAAGCTGTGACACAGATCCAGAGGCTGAAATTTAACAAGAGCAGCATCAGCAAAGGTGCTATGCTATGTGGTATGTACTGAAACTGTATATATTTGCTTAGCGGTTTTTGAAAATGACTAAGTTCCACTTTATGTCGTCTTTTTTTTTTTTAAGCTGTACATGTGGAAAGTGCAGTTTGATGACAACATCGCATGTTGTTTACTTGATGTGCTTACAGCTGATAGCTAAGTTAACAACACAGAGATATTTGAAGCAGTTTTACTCAACGCCTGTGGTTCCAACACACGATCGTGACCCTTTTCCGTTGGGACTGCATTATCCTTAAGAAATAAACGATGTGCAATCCGAAATGCAGGGAACAAACAAAAACACTTGCACAACTCCGTTGATGCTCTGTAAAAATAAACTCCATCCACTGGTCCCTTAATGCGGTTTCTCTTTTGGTAATCTGTGCAGGGTTGTCTTGCCCTGGCAACCAAAAACACACTTCTTTTGTGTCATTTGGCGACGCTCTCGCTCTGATCAGTGAAGTCTGTTGTGCTCTCAGTGCTCTGCTATACGGGAGCGCGCTCTTCCGGCAGAAGTGCCTCAGGACACATATAAGGAAATTCTGCTCCATCTAACGTCACACAGAGCCATACTCGAAAAAACTTTCCCAAACTTGTGACAAACCGGAAGGAGTTTTTTTGGAACAGAAATACTCCTTCAAACGTACAACTTAATTTTTGAAACTTTGTCCATGTTTAGCATGGGAATCCAACTCTTTAACAGTGTAAAAAACTCAGTATGCATGAAATAGCATTTCACCCCCCCTTTAAATTATCTCAGAGTTATCTTAAATAATTATATTTCCGAACTTATAATTAGGGAGTAATTCACTCATAATTTTATCTATTTTTCAACTCCTATAATGTGGGAAATAAACTCAAAATTGGCTTTTGCTGTCCATCCTCAGTCTAACCACAGGCTCTACTCTTCACCACAACGGTAACACTACAAATCCAACATAACATAAACCTTTGTAAAACCTAATATAACACAACATTTATGTATTAACTTATGTCCCTCCATGTTAATCTTGTGTAAAAACACACAAAATAACACTTAATTTCTAAATGTATTTTCCTTGTTTTCTGATGCAAAGCATGCTGGGAACTAGAAAACACAATAATTTTAAGTTCACCTCACTACAACAAATTTTTGAGTTAACAGAACTTATTTAAATTAAGTCCAATGAACTTTCGTTATTATTTGAGTGCAATTAACTAATTTCATTTGATTAATTTCACTGTTCTGTTTTACAGTGTAGTTACAATAACCTGAGTATTTCCATTTTGAAGTGTTTGAAATATGTTTTAAAAGGGAAAGTGAAACAGTACATTATTAGCTTAGGCCTGTAACTGACTGATTATTGTGTTTATATACGAGTAATAAGCCTGTGTGAAATACTTAACGTTATATATTACTGTTGAAAATGTTGAATTATAGTTGGCAGTTTGTATAGTTATATACTATTTGTATAGTTAAATAATTTGCTAGTGACTAACAGGCAACAAGAATGTCAAAGTAGAACTTTGCAGCCATATTACCCTGGAGCCCAAGACTGTTTGACCACTGAAGCTAAGCAGGGCTGAGCTGGTCAGTACCTGGATGTGAGACCTCTGAGAAAACGAGGTTGCTGCTGGAAGAGGAGCTAGTGAGGTCAGCAGGGGGCGCTCACCCTGTGGTCTGTGTGGGTCCTAGCGCCCCAGTGTAGTGATGGGGACACTATACTGTCAACAAGCACCGTCCTTCGGATGAGACGTTAAACGGAGGTCCTGACTCTCTGTGGTCATTAAAAATCCCAGGATGTCTTTCGAAAAGAGTAAAGGTGTGACCTCGGCATCCTGGCTAAATTCACCCATTGGCCTCGGACCATCATTGTCTCTTAACAATCCCCATATCTGCTGATCGGCTTCATCACTCCGTCTCCTCTGTGTGTGTGTGTGTGTGTGTGTGTGTGTGTGTGGGGTGGGCGTTCTGGCGCACTATGGCTCCGTCGCATCATCAGGTGGATGCTGCACACTGGTGGTGGATGAGGAGATACCCCCTAACTATGTAGAGCACTTTGAGTGTCTAGAAAAGTGCTATATAAATTTAAGGAATTATTATTATTATTATTATAGAACTTACATTTTGGCCTTTTTTTTTTTAAATATTTTTTTGTGGTAGATCTTACTTTACATTTGGACTTTGGATGTGATCTTGGGCTCGAAAAGGTTGGTGACCACGGAGTTACAGCGACTGGTCTGCCCGTCAGTGTCTGAATCAGTGTATAACAAATCATTACTTCTTAGATGTCGGTCATCCACCACCGAAGACCAATTCTGACCCAGGAAAAACCCTGGCTCAGTGATCATGTCTCTCACCTCGGCTAGTCCTTCTGATGCGTGACGCTGTCTCTGATGTCTCTTTAGTGGTTCAAGATAAAATATAACTCGTTTGGGGTGAATCTAATCTTTGGTCTTTATTCAATTCATCTATTAATATCTTATATACACACACATACACACAATCAAGATCCTTTTTAATCCGGTTTCTTGTAAAAGTATGAAGAATCATACAGCGATGATAAGTTTGTCCTCCATAGTTTCTTTCCAATTTTCCCTCCGCTCGCTACGCCGTAATCAAGTCACTACTAGAGCAAGCTACTGATTGGTGAACGCAGCGCGAAATTTCACCAAAGTTCAGATTTTACAATTCGCGCGTTTCACTCGAAACGCTCAATTCGCACGCCTCGCTTGCAAGAAACGCCGCAGGTTGTCTATTCCGTCTTGGCATTGACTTAACATTGAAATCACTCGTGACAGACGCTCTATTCCCGTCTGGTGTGAACACCGAGTGTTTTGGTGTTGTCTTTTGAACACACTATGCTTTGGGACGCACTTATTCTAATCTCACACACCATTTAGGACGGATAGTATGAACACTGGGACGCAGCGATACAAATGTAGAGAGACCCACTGTTTGCTGACAGGACGTTGAGATGTGTGTAGCGTGTGTGAAGTGTGTCACCTGTATAGCCTGTCTGAATCCAGAGCGCAGCAGAGGAAGGAATATTCCAGAAATAGCCACGTGATCTCCAGGCTGTGCCACACGCGTGTTCTCTCCGCGGGCGTAAATGGTCATACTGCGAGGAATGTTTCCCACCGGCACCTGATCGCTCTGAGTGTTTAACACACACACACACACACAACACTCAGCATGATTTACACTCAGCCAGACAAACGTGACACTCACTCACACACACACACACACACACACACTCACATGCTCCTGAATGCGCAGCTCCTGGAACTTGACGAACTTTGACCCGCGTGTCTGCAGATACAGCCGTCCTCCAGACTTGTTGGTGACACACTCCTGACTGGGACACATGATGAGCGGCGTGAAGCTGGGAGATGCGATCTGACCAACGGCAGGGACAGGACTCGTGTTAACACACACACACACACGAGAGTTTAAGGACAGCATGCACTAGTGAGATACGCACCGGCTGATAGGTCTCGGCTCCGCACTGATCGCAGGTGTAGGTGGCCACAGCCATCATGGGTTTGACCTCCGTGGCTCTGGTGACGATTCCCCTGACGGTCACCAGCTGACCGATGCTGTCGGCCTTCACATCACGCACCACCTTGGGCTTCAGTGTGGACGGAGGACGGAAATAAACCTCGCTGAGAAATACACAAGCCGTGCAATTATAAACGAGTGAGTACAGCATGACCGAAACAGGACGACGCGTAACACACTGAACTCTCCTGGACATGAGTGTGTGTGTGTGTTATAACTAGGGATGGGCATTTTGGGAAATGTCTCATTTCGACAGGTTTCAAAGACGATTAATCGGGGGTGGGGCTTGCTAATTTTCTGATAATCCTGAATTTGGGATTTTCCTTAGTTATAATCATCAAAATTAAATGAAATAAACATTTGAAATATATAATTCTGTGTGTAATGAATGAATATAATGTTGTATAATTATATAATGAATATAATGTAGGTTTAAAAGTCACTTGTATAATACAAGTTTCACTTTTTGAATGGAATTAGTGAAATAAAATCAACTCCTTGATGATATTTGAATTATATGACCAGCACCTGTATATCATCTGTTCGATGTCTTGATCTGTAGTACAAGCAGAATAATTGACTCCAGGGCGTTACCTTGCTTTATTTTTCAAATTATTCAACGTCCTGACATCAATTATTCCTCACTTAAACAATGCATTAGTGTAATGTCTTGCCCTGTCAGGCACTTTGACAGAGGTGTGTGTGTCCTCAGCACAAAAACATTGTTTACAGTTAGTGATCGATCAATACTGATGGGTTTTTATAACCGATACGATAGCAGTTATTAGCATGTTTGTGTTCCCGATAACCAGCATGCAGAACCGTTATTTATTAACTGTTATAAAGTAAATAAATGTCTTACTGAAGAAAGAACACACTTCACGTTGGTTTTTCCTCTTTTCAGTCATTTCACATAAAATTTCATCTTTATATTACAATAAAAAAAAAAAAAAAAAAAAAATATTGTAAAAAGAATCAACAGCAACACTAATATTAACAATACGCCAAATAAATGTAGAATGTCTAATGTTTTCAAATGGAGAAAATAAAGAACGAGTCATAACTTCATTTTAAACTACTGTTTTAGGTTTATATTTATGTTTAATAGCTAGAGTCAAGAATGATTCACTGGATAATGTTAATTCACTGAATAATATTCTCTGGAAGATAAACAAAACGCTGTATTTTAATGCATTTCTCAACTGGAATGTTATATCAAAATGATTAATAATGTTTTGTTGTACTAGATTATGAAAAGCCTGCTGACAGCATTTTAGTCACTTCCTTATTGGCTTCACGAGAGAGAGCGGGAGGTTGCCGCTCGACTGTGACCCGGGGCTGCGTTGCGTTCTCAATTACTGGTTCCGCCACTCTTTATTTATACTACGTCATTTAATCAAAATAATCGTGGTTGACAAATGAAACTTTTGAGGAAAATTACAATACATAGAAGTTACATACAGCACAATTTTTAAGACCCAGACATCAAAATTCAAGACTTTTTAAAGTCTTTTTTAGGTATTATTTCCAAATTAATAAATTCAATGCTTTTAAGGCTTTTTAAGACCCCGCGGGAACCCTGTAGATTATGAAAAGCCTGCTGACAGCGTGGTTTATCTGTGCAGTTACACAGAACTACACTCAAACTGTGATCGCTCACGGCGATAATACATAATTTACATTGAGTTGTATTTATCTAGATGTTTATTAGTAAAATAATGGTTATATTAGTAAATATTAATACAATTTAGGGTGTTTTAAACAAGTGATCCTTGTTCAAAGTTACATGCGGTGCTGCAGTATTTCCCGAGCATCAACCCGAGAGACTAATGATCAGCAAATGTACAACAGAGAAATAATTATATTCAGCGCTTTTATTTCCAACATCCGCTCCTTCAGGCAGAGTTAAGTCTTTATAGACCCCTTAAATCGCCTACGTCACCGCTCTATGGAGGCAAAACATAAGCCAGAACTCATAGAAGGTGCGCTAAAAGTTTGAGGTTTTGACTTTAAAATGTCTTCTTGTTGGGTTTTTGGCTGCCAGAATAGAAGGAACATCACTTTCGTTTCAAAACTAAAGTTTTACCGGATCCTGGCAGACATTCCTTCACAGAAATCAAGAAGACAATTGTGGTTGAATGCAATACGGCGTACAGACTGGACGGAGATGATCATAAATAATGCTTGTGTTTGCAGTGCACACATCATATCTGGGGCCTGTACCATGATGGTAGCTCAACAAATTCAGACTTACAGGATTATTTTTGAGTTGTCAAAACCAAACCTCTCCAATCCGGCTTTGTTGGTACCATGATGCTGTTCATCAACTTTCTTTGTCAATTCAGGCTTTGATCCTGAGTTTGTGGAGCGCGTGCACATGAATGTGTGACATCACTGGCGAACAGCCAATCACGAGCCTTGCAATACAAAGCAAGTTTGATTTACTTCTCGTGAGAGAGACCCAGCGAGATTCAAAACTAAAGGTTAAAGGTTTTGCTAAAGGTTAAGAAATTGCAGAATATGACACATTTAAAATGTCATATGAAAAATGAAGGAGGACTAATAAAATAAATGATCTTGCTCCATCAGTGTAGTCACAAGTGGAACTTGTTAACTTAGTTTATACATTTGGAAATATATAGCGATAGAGACTTGAACATTTAAGTTCAGATTTGTAATTTTTAAAATAGTTCTAGCTGTAATCTTTTGATACTACAGCTTATTTATATTACATGATCTGTATACATTAATATTTATTTAAAATAATTTATAATAACTGTTAAAATAAAATAAGATAAATAATAATATGAATCACAATAATTATATAAATCATAAAATGACTCCGTTATTATCATTAAAGCCAGAATTCTATTTTTTTTTTTTTTTTAGCATAAGTGACCTTTAAATTGGAGCAAGATAAACTGGAGTGACTGTGTCAGACATGTGTCCCTTCTCTCACATCTGATTGGTTCACCTTCAGTCTGAGATCTCTAACCCAGAACATAACCTTCCCCGGAGCAGGTTAACCGTGCAGCGTAAGATACCATGGCAACAAACACCGATTAAAGCCGAGCTACTTTCATAGTACCCAAAACCCAGGGTTGGCGGAAACTAAGCTGAAACATAGCTGGCTAGCCACCTAATCCAGCTTCATGGTACAGGCCCCAGGTAAAATAGTCTATGCATATGAACTGGTGTGTTGGTTTTATCAGCAAGTTTTTTTGTTTTATAGGTGAAAAGTTGCCAACCTTCAGCACACTAGCTAGTTTAAATGTTAAACAAACATACAGCGATAGATGTGTGTGCCATCCTTTGAATGATCTCTTAAAATAATACACAATGCTAATCATAGTTAGCCCAGCGATAGGTTACATTAGAAAATAAGCCTTTGGCAAAATTCCCCAAACCACCCAAAAGTAATTCATATGGCCGTATGGCATCCGCAAGAGTTAATTTACAAAAATAGCTGTCACGGTCCCGCAGAGTCAGGGACTGTACATATTCAGACAGTTCCCTAAACTTCTTCTGCATCCATGTTTAATAAATCCCTCCTATAACGTGCTAGCTCACGCTTGTCAACACCGCGTCAGCGCCTCTTTATGCCTCCAGCTAAGCCCCGCCCACCCAGAGACATTGCAATGTTTACAAACTTTTAAGGAGTCTACTGGGACAGAACTTAATGGATTATTTAACATGACTCCATGAGTTACTCTATTTCTCAGAGACAAGCTGCTTAAATTATAAACCAGGCATTAATGTAATGCATCGAATTTGTTCATAACTAGTGGTTATGTTAAATAAAGGTCACGAATTCCAGCAAATCAAGTACCTGCACACCGTTGTCTCGTCTCACCCTCAGACGCGCTGCAATTACGATCCTGTGCACAGTTTTGAAAACACCCACAAGATGACGGCGTTTAACGGTGAATGCGATATTACAAAACCGATATCAGATTATGATAAAATGCTTAAATATTGGTAAATCGATATATTGGTCCATCTCGGTTTATGGTCATATCCTTATCTGTAAACGTCACAATTTGACAAGCATTTCTATACAGGCCCGTCCTGACAGTGTGCGTTAAGTTTAAATCTTTACTGAATGAGCTGCGGTGCATGCACACGGACAGAGGGAGACAATTAATACTCTGCACAAACACATTCACTGTGCTGAAAAACCTGTTGAACATTAAATTTAGGTTTAAAAGTCAACATTTAGTGCACGCGTTTAATGAGTAGGAATTGATAACAGCATGTATTTGTCTGAATATAAATATCAGACGTCTTTTACTGGATAAAGAAATGACAGTAAGATGTGCCTTTATCGTTATTTTAAATGTAAAGATTTAAGATATATACACTATTTTGTACGTAACTAACTTATGAAAACAAATGTATGCAAGGTTTGTGGCACAGCTGCTCTAAAATAACAGTTCTGGTGATTACCAAGTATTGCAATACTTTCTGTATTGGTTAGTCCTCCAAAAGGCATAAGCTCTTTAGTAACAGTAGTAATCCATTTCTAACGCGAAAATACAATAATTGCACTTGTATATCAAAGAAAGGCAGATAGTCAAGCACTTTAGTGTTTTCTTCTTTCTGCCCAGATGCTCGATTACAGTCAGAAAGTACCTAAACAATGCCAGCAAGGATGCAAGCTTAAGGCATATGGCCACATTTGTTGTGAATAAATACTATTTATTTATTTCAGTTTGTTATTTGCCAAAATACGTGACAATAACATTTTTAGGTTTACATTTTTTTGACAGACTCCTAAAATATTTGTGTTTTCTCTATTAGACAGGTTGTCTAATACATTGTTAAGCACTGTATGATTTCATAGCATTAATTTAGCACGTTTGTTTGAAGGACATTGGGCAGATTGTGGAATAGTGTTTTTTTGGCAAGTAAAGAAATTTGGATTTTATCCAATTAATAAAAATAAAAAAAAATAATCAGCCATCTAATCGATTTCAAAATAATCGTTAGCTACAGCCCTATTGTAATATATTTTGTATTAATATGCAGTGTATGGTTTACTGCACTCAAATTTTTTTTTTTTGTACTTTTTATTAGGTGAAAAACTCACCTAATATATATATATATATACAAATGAATGAAAATGAAAACCAAAATCACACCAGCCCCAGTGTGTGTCACTCACAATCTACGCATGAGTTCAGCCGGATACTGGTTCCGGGGGTCACGCGTGTCTGCGGGGTCATGACCTCTGGTCTCCATCATCAGCCGGTGCTCGATATAAACGTCCAAGGCATCCTTCGCCACAACCTACAAAACAAACACACAAACATATATCGATTAGTGGGCATTATTACTGATACACAGCTGTGTGAGCGTTTATATCCTGCATGTATGCAAATTATATTGGTCAATCTTAAATCCACTTAAATATCCAGCTATACATGAAGATCTGTGTGATAATGGTTTACATTTCAACAATAACAAAAGGTGTGATTTGTTATGTAGCATATATCATTCTTTGAGCGAACGTGGAAAAAGCTGGATGTTATTTTCATTTTTTTCTGACAGCGGTACAGATCTATAATGTGAGATGAACCTCTCTCTCTCTGTATTCAGGCAGCAGCTCGTGAACCGCATCTGCAAACAGTCCGGTGTAACGCTTGGCGTTCTCACACACACTCTCCACCAGCTCAGGGTCTTCCTCCGCCACATCATCCAGATCCAGCACCAGAGCCACCTGCTCTCTGTGCGCCAGAGACACCTGAAACACACACACACACACGGGTGAGCGGGAGTCCAGCAGAAGCTGCAGGAACGGAGCAGGCTGCAGATCTCACCAGCTGAGCGCCGTATTTGAACACCTTCTTCCCGGAGTCATCCTCGCTGTAGAACTCCTGCAGGAAGCGCTTGCACTTCTCTGGAACACAGCCACAGCAGAAGAGCCGCGATCACACACAGATCTTAAGTCAGCACGGCTGTGTAAATGCAGTAAAAGTTTCGCTCCAAATGAGCGCGCGGTCACGCAGCGGGAAAAACAGCAGTCACGTGAGCGCGCGCGGACGAAGCGTAAACAAACGCGCCAAGGAACACAGAAACAACAAAAAGCTCAAAACGTTTGCCGCAGGTCACGATTAATAGCTCATGCGACACTCTGCGTCCAGTGTCACGTGGTCACTAGCAACTGTTAAGCAGAGAATAAACTAAAGAAGATAAAACACAGTTTAACTACATGATCAACGCGTTAAACAGCCTCGTATCGAATCAGTTCGCGTAAACTAACATGAACACGCGTCATCTCGCTGAACGTTTCGCGTTATAATTGACGCTCGTGTAACGCCACTTGATGGCGCCTGGATGTTTTTGTAAACAAAGAAGCACATGGCTGTGGAGCCGCGCTGCTTCCGCGATCCCTCCGCGCTTCATCAACTAGTCCCCTCTGGACCGGGTACGCGCCGTGGACTGACCACGCGCAGACCAAACTCTCACACTGCGCGGTAATGCGACGCCTGACAACCGCTGCGGAACCGAGTGATCGGAGTAAACAGAAACGCGTGATTTTTTGTTGTTGTTGAAGATCTGTCTTAAAACAAGCACGTGCTCTCCGTGCGCAGCCGCTCTTTGTTCCGAAACTCCATCCGGGCACTACAGCGCAGTTTTCGCGAGCAATAAAACTAATTTTAGAAACTAAAAAGTTACATGCATAACGGAACAAAAAGCTCATAGACTATGTCACACCGACTCCGAGTTCAGATACCAAATATAATGATTCATTTGTTTTGATCTAAGTTTCATCTAATAGACATCGCCTCAGAAAAACAGCAGAGAGAGTTCTTAACAGAACTTAAGTTCAGTGTGCGCTAGAAATGTATTTCCCAACTCACCCTTCTCCGCCATGTAATCCTTTGGTGCCATTTTTGTTGCGGAAGTGTGGAATAGTCACGTTTCTAAGGTAAATCTGTGACTATTTAACCTAGAAAACGTTTCCTTGACTGAAGATGCAGCGCGGTCTGAGGAGCAGCTGCAAAAACTGGCGCGAATCTGCTACCGCTTTCCACCAATCAGAGTGAGTCTTCCAGTGCGCGAGGGCGGGGCTCTGACTATGGCGCGAGAATCTTCCAAACGTAACACGTCACGTGGACAGATCGACCAATTACATCTGCGCTTTGAAACGGCGGCAAAACAATACGGTTTATGACGTCTTGACAAAAGCGGCGACGAGCTCATTGTCATAATATCCGCACGAGCCGCTGAGAGGAGCACCGAGAGAACAGTGAGGCGACAGAACTAATAAACCTAATAAACCAGTCCCGTCGCAGGGGCTGTTCCAAGTGGCCTGCATTTTATGTCGTTAATGTCTCATTTGCATTACTGTTTTTCCACCCATGTTGTCCTTTAAAAGACTCAAATAGTCATATAATACAAGACTGTATAAGAATCACAAAAGACGACAAAAAGTTGTACAATTTAAACTTTTAGGCTGGTCTATAAACCTGACTTTTTTTCGCCCCTCGTGCCGGGCTTCGGGCTCATTTTAGGCTTCTCCTTATTTTTATATTTTAGACATCTGTCGATGCGGCGCTGATGGAAACGACACGAGACTGTCGAGAGCAGCTCGATGGTGATAAGTGTCCCGCAGATGGGCTGCGTTTCCAAAAAGCTTTCTAAGCCTAAGAAGTTCGTAAAAACGATCGCACGACTGATTTTAATATTACGATCTGATTCCCAAAAGCATCATAACTTAAGTAGCACTTGAAATCATCGTAGATCTATGAGTGCTCTGAAGAAATCGTAAAGCCGTAAGTGCATCATAAGAAGATTCATGCGCCACCTGCAGGACAATCAGCAGATTACACCTTTAACTGGATTCAAATGCAATGTGATTACAATATAAGGATTTGACTGTGCATTATTGTACGCTTTATAACTCGTATATATATATATATATATATATATATATGAATGAAATAATTAAAAAAGGCAGAAAAAAAGAAATACAGATCTAAATTAAATGACTGAACAAAAAACAGTAATAGTAGTGTAGAAAATATGATTCAAAGACTGGGAAATAATTCTTCATGATGTTGTGTGAGTGTATTACAATTTAAAGTAGGCCATAATATCATGCACTATACCATAATATAATATCCGTGTTGTCTGGAACACAGCATTAGATTAACATTTCAATAAACGAGCGTGTACTAATTACGAGCAATTCTATTAGGTAACATTTCAGCACTTGACAAGTGGATAGCGCCTCCTAAAGTAGCACTTAAAGCACATTTATGTGCGGTTACTTTAAATGCATTTTTGGGAAACATGTGAGACAATAAAGAAAGATAAAATGGCTCGTAGAAAAGGCTCTTAAGCGCTAAGATCAATCGTTATCTGGAAACCTGGCTCTGAACAGTTCTGCGTTCAAATACACGCAATAGGCTTAAGCTTGCTGCAAAGCACCAGAAATCTAACTACCATAAATGTGACAGGGGGAAATAAGGAGATATTTGAATTATTTACTAATAAACTGAGTCTGTGTCACAAGGATAAAGTTGATCCTGACTTGCCATCTCCTCATTAGATGTGTCTTTAGAGAGAAGTGGATTTTAAGGGATTATGATTATAATTATTCATTATTCAAAATTATGATTATGATTATTATGCCATGTGGCATGTTTTCACCGAGTTTCGGTTCATTTTTGAGAAGCGCTCCTGTTCAAGACGAGACGGCAGAAAGCACATCATGTTTGTTTTCTTTATTTTATACATTTTGTTGCTTTTGTGAGTGCACACAAATAAAACTAGACCCTTTACAGTTATGAATGATGCATGTAACTCGGACACTTTTCTAACCGGCATTCATCTCGCGCTGATCACCGGTAGCAATCAAGCCTCGATTTACTCATAGACAGTAAAAGAAATGGACACAGCGACCCCATTGGAACTCTTCTCACACAATGTTTGATAGGGAGCCAGTGCAGTGTGGACAGGACCGGGCTAATATGGTCATACTTCCTGGTTCTAGTAAGAACTCTTGCTGCTGCATTTTGGACTAGCTGTAGTTTGTTTACTAAGCGTGCAGAACAACCACCCAATAAAGCATTACAATAATCTAACCTTGAGGTCATTAATGCATGGATTAACATTTCTGCATTTGACATTGAGAGCATAGGCCGTAATTTAGATATATTTTTGAGATGGAAAAATGCAGTTTTACAAATGCTAGAAACGTGGCTTTCTAAGGAAAGATTGCGATCAAATAGCACACCTAGGTTCCTAACTGATGACGAAGAATTGACAGAGCAACCATCAAGTCTTAGACAGTGTTCTAGGTTATTACAAGCAGAGTTTTAACACCTCTGTTTTTTCTGAATTTAGTAGTAAGGAATTATTCGTCATCCAGTTTTTTATATCGATTATGCATTCCATTAGTTTTTCAAATTGGTGTGTTTCACCGGGCCGTGAAGAAATATAGAGCTGCGTATCATCAGCATAACAGTGAAAGCTATCACCATGTTTCCTGATGATATCTCCCAAGGGTAACATATAAAGCGTGAAGAGTAGCGGCCCTAGTACTGAGCCTTGAGGTACTCCATACTGCACTTGTGATCGATATGATACATCTTCATTCACTGCTACGAACTGATGGCGGTCATATAAGTATGATTTAAACCATGCTAATGCACTTCCACTGATGACAACAAAGTGTTCAAGTCTATGCAAAAGAATGCTGTGGTCAATTGTGTCAAACGCAGCACTAAGATCCAATAAAACTAATAGAGAGATACAACCACGATCAGATGATAAGAGCAGATCATTTGTAACTCTAAGGAGAGCAGTCTCAGTACTATGATACGCTCTAAATCCTGACTGGAAATCCTCACATATACCATTATTCTCTAAGAAGGAACATAATTGTGAGGATACCACCTTTTCTAGTATCTTGGACAGAAAAGGGAGATTCGAGATTGGATTGACAGTACAGACACAAGGATTGAACACAGAGACATCAGGTTTATTAAATGAACAGCAGGAGCTTCAGAAGAACAGGCCCCTCATGCGCCGGCCGATGCCCTGCCTGTCGTACAGAACGTTGAACTTGTTGATGAACTGGTTCATGCTGTTGCAGGTTTTGGTGATGGATCCCAGATACGCCATCAGACCCACGTCATTACATTGCTGCAGGACGAGAGAACTCGTGTGAAACGGTTCACATCAGCACAAACACTTCAGTCGCTGTGTGAAGGTGCTTCATCAGATCAAGAGTCAGTAATCTAACCCTTATTCAGAACTGAAACATTGTTCTGGCTCCTAAACACTGACAGAAGAGCAGCACAGAGCAGAAACACTCACGTCATAGAAGTCTGTCTTGAACTTGAGCGTGTTGAGAACCGGCAGACGGTGACAGAGAGCGTTCGCCTCCCGCAGGATCTCATGATTGAACGGGACCTCACCTAACACACACACACACACACACACACACACACCAGAGAGAGTTGGGCAGCTGTGCTCCAGTGTCAGCTCTCAGATAAATCAGATGGGCTTCCAGACAGGAGTCATGAACTGATCTTTAATTTAAATCAGTGGACATTCTATAGCCCTATTCGGACGGGACTAGTTTTACAGGGGGTCGTTAGAGAAATCTGTGTTTCACAGACGTACTTGGTGATTTTAATCCCGTCCGAATCTGCCACGTCTGTGTTTTTCTCACACAACCTCTGTGATAATTCCAGAGCAACTTACCTACCGTTTTTCAGCAAACTCAGTGATCCTCTGAGAAAACTAATCCTGTCCGAATGCGAATGTCTGTGATTGCCGGTGATATTTTATTTCACAACGCGTTTCCATGTGTGTTTTGGCCAACGTGAATTACCGTAGATGCTCTTACCGCGCGGATGTTTGATATATTTGCTTAGCGGCAAAGAAATAATAATAAAAAAATAATACAAATAATAAAATTAAGAGAAAGATCGCGTAAACTGTTAATACCGGCTATTGTAATATCAGCATCAGGTAAGATTACTCAGGTTCATTTATGTACTCAGTTACATAATGTTTTAAATACATTTAATAAAAAAAAAAAGGAAAACAAGTTAAACTAAAGGAACCACACATTAACAAGGTTTGCTATACTAGCCATTTAGTATTTATTGTGTAATAATACTAAGGCAATCATTCTGAATGAATTAAATGCACGCATACAGAGCGCGTGATCTCTGTGACGCCCAGATGCACAAATCAGACCCTCCCACCTCTGTAATAAACACGGAGATGTTAGTCCCGTCCGAATTGGTACATGAAAATCAAAGACGTCAGGTGGTAAGAATCGAAACTCAAACGTAGTTTAGAAAACTAGTCCCGTCCGAATAGTGCTTATGAAAAAATATCTAGCATTTTCAAAGACAATATTAAAAGTTAAAAATAATCTCAAAAACATAATCATATAATACATAAACATAAAATCTATAATTTTCTTACATTTTTAAAAACCTTATGAATGCTGTCTGCCTGTGTGTGTGTGTGTGTGTGTGTGTGTGTGTGAGAGAAACTCACCTGCCTGCACTGCTTTGACGTACTCCAGAATGACCTTCACACGGCTGTGCAGCATCTTTATAGCACTGTGCTGAGCGATCAGATGCTCCGCCACTGTCAAAAAAACACACACAAACACAGGTCAGTCACACACACACACACACTCCCGTGTCTGTGTGTGTGTGTGTCTGTCAGCGTGTCAGCATATCTGTGTATGTCTGTCAGCGTGTCTGTCTGTGTGTGTGTGTGTGTGTGTGTGTGTGTGTACCAGTGGAGTTCTCTCCCGTCCCGATGGCTGTCATCCGTGCGACGTGATCGACTCCGATGCGCTCTGCTTCTTCTGTCGCTAGTGTATACGGCAGCTCAGCAAACAGCATAGTCGCCTAGAAAAGACGTAGACATGCGGGCGTATTTAAACAAGAGCTTAACTTTTATAAAGGATATATCTTTGAATTTGAGACTTTAGTCTTCGCAACTTTACAGATCTTCTTTATGCTCCAAGAGCTTGTAACACTCCAAAGAGAAAGGAAAACTTGAAATTACATCATATGACCCCTTTAAAAATGCACAAGTAACCAACTAGGCACTTGAGATTGTTCTATCATCTGTATATCATGTGTCCTGTCCTGCTGAACAAATATTATAATAATAATTAGTGGTGGGCATAGATTAAATTTTTTAATCTAGATTAATCTCACTGTGATCTTGAAATTAATCTAGATTAATGTAGATTAAAATGGCTCATTCGAAGTCTGCCGAAGGCATTCAGAATATGTGTGTAACAGTAACAGTATAACAGTAAGTCTTTGAGAAGGGGTTTATCAAGCTAGGTGGTGCATTAGAAAAGGGGCTCATCTCCTGTTTCCAAAATGCATCACAAAGTGCTTGAAAAAGATGTAAACTAATTCCACATTGCACAAGGTGCAAACAACCTTACGCCTGTCTTCAATGTAAAAATGAAATATACAATCAAACCTAAATTTATTCAGACACCTTCAACATTTCTCACATTATTACAGTTTTGTTGTATCAAAAATTATATCTGGTGTCTGAATAATCTTTGGTTGGACTGTTAAAACTACAAAGTAATTCCATCAAGAGCAGCAGAGATGTATAGTAACGAAGTAGAACTACTTCACTACTGTACTTAAGTACTAAAAGGCGGTATCTGTACTTTACTAGAGTATTATTTTTTTCTCCTACTTCTACTTTTACTTCAGTATATATTTTCGCTGAGTTTAATACTTTTACTCAGATATTTTTTTATGAGCTTCATCGTTACTCGTTACAATTATAAAAATGTCACGAGTCATTCCATTAAAAACCACTGCCAGAACTGTAGATGGCAGGTTAGATGAGTCAAGAACCGGTTGCATCATTTCTAGGGATCACCAGTAGTTCTTTCTGACAGTTCGATTCAATAAACCAGTTGAAGAAAACAGTTCACCGATTATTTTGCGCTCGACGTAATGGCGTCATTGGCGTTGACTGCAAGCCTCCAAGCCTTCGGTTTACCTGGGCTCATAACATTAGCACAGAATTCGGTTCACGAATCGGACGCGTCTGACAGAAACGGTTCTTGACTCGTGAACGAGTCAGTCTGTTGTTCGTTATCTGGCTCGGCTCGGTGTTCATCTTCAGTTCTCTCTTCACAGCAGTTCAGTCAGTGTACTGTGTGAGTAAATTAATTACTCCGGGATATTGGTTTATTTTAACTCGGAGGGAATGTCAGCCACATTAAAAAAGTTAACAGCTTAAGTCATTTGTGGATTAATGCGTATTGGAGACGCGAACCGTTTAAAACGATTCAGTTCGATTTGGTGAACTGGTTAAAAAAGATCCGGTAACATCGAATGATTTGTTCGCGAACCGGATATCACAAACTGCTTTGTTTTTAACTGTCTTACAACAGACACGGAAGAGAAGACAATGCTGAATAAAGTCGTAGTTTTTGTTATTTTTGGACCAAAATGTATTTTTGATGCTTCAAAATATTCTACCTGACCCTCTGATGTCACATGGACTACTTTGATGATGTTTTTCTTACCTTTCTGGACATGGACAGTAGACCGTACACACAGCTTCAATGGAGGGACTGAGAGCTCTCGGACTAAACCTAAAATATCTTAAACTGTGTCCCGAAGATGAACAGAGGTCTTACGGGTTTGTAACGACATGAGGGTGAGTTATTAATGAAATAATTTAGCAAATTGGGCTAACTAACCCTGTAACCGTTTTTTGTTTACAAGAAGTTACAGTCAAAGGAATTGTGATTGTCCTTTAGGTTAATCATTTGAAATAGTAAAAACAATATGTTCAAACTTTTGACTACTTTATTTAATAACTACATAACACAATACTTGTACTTTTACTTTCAGTACTTGAGTAGTAAATTTTTAAATAGACTACTTGCAATACTTAAGTACAAAACATTTTGAATACTTTAGTACTTCTACTTAAATGTGGTGCTTAAAGAGCACTTCTACTTCTACTCAAGCCACTTTTTTGATAGAGCACTTGTACTTTTACTCAAGTATGGGTCTCTAGTACTTTATACATCTCTGAAGAGCAGTGAGTGATTTTCTTTCTTTCATTTTCTTGGATTAACATTACAGTAGCCAGTAGCTAAATTAGGCGCGGTCACTTTAAGAGACGATGAACTCATCCAATATAATACACATCCCATTTTTTTCCCTCAACGGTTTACTTTCACTTAAGAAATAACTGAAAGTTTTTTCGAGCATAATTTCCAAGGTGGATATTTTGACACATTATGTATGTATTTGTTGGCACAAGAGCAAAAATAAGCAAATTCGATGTTCAAGTGTTTTGAGACGCCTTTCTCTGCGCGAGCCCTGAACACCAGAACACCGTGGTGTTGAATTGGGCTCATTCACATCTTTTTGTTTGTTCAAACTGCGATGTGTATTTGTTCATTCAGGTGCAGGAGGGACTTCGAGGAGAACTTCGCAGAAGAGAGCTCGGTTCAGTGTTGCTATCCGTGATACTACTCTCTTCAGCTTTTCTGCGTCTTGTGTTTGGATGCTTTAATGTTTAAATCGACAAGTGGTAAGGCGTAAAAACACGTGAAAAAGATTAACTTTAGTGACGATGCGCAGCAGTGGCCCGTCAACTGTCCTGAGCATCTTTTTAGGCTGGCCTCACTCAGTCGGTTATATAAACAGGCAATTTATGCGGCAAAAGAGCCGCGTATTTGAAAAAATGCCACCCCGTATATGTGGCCTTTGGCTGATTATGCATTAAATCAGGTGATCGCATAATCGCGTTTTTCTGGAGGGACTGATCATTCGCCATTCTCATCCCTCTCTCAAAATAATTTGCCCCCACTGTCATGTAACACACCGGGTAACTGCTTCGCGAGGTCTTTTGCGCTTATTTTGGTTGGCAGATGAGAATGATTTGCGTGTTTCTATCTTAGCAGAAAGATATATCACATATATATATCTTTCTGCTAAGATATATATGTGACTTTTTTGCAACGAAAATTATTATTATTATGAAATCATGCTACCTCCGCATATTTTGCTTCCTGAAATCGGCAATTTATGCGGCGAAAGTGCGGCGTATTTGAAAAAATGCGACCCCCAGATAAATATGGCTGATTATGCATTAAATCACGCGATCGCATAATCGCGTTTTTATGGAGGGACTGTATAAAATATCAAGGTGAAAGTCATCATAGCTTGCTTAGTATAGACCCAGTTCCCAACCCAACTTTGAGAATAGATTAACGGTGATATTTTTTTTAATCGCCTGATAAGAGTCTTGCATTACCGCAGCATGTTAACGCCGATAACAGCCCACCACTAATAAAAATAATAATAATTATTATTATTATTATTATATAATCATTCAAAGTCAAATTATTATATAATCATTCAAAGTCATGCAGCAATACTGAGATATTGAGATGTGAACCTGAGACTCTCTCTCACACACACACACACACACACACTCACCTCTCCGCTGATGATGTCAATCACAGATTCATACACGCTGACTGGCAGCTGCACACACAAAGGTTCAAAGGTCATGATTCACAAACACATTCTGTGTTTAATCTGTGTGTGTGCATTTGTGTTTGTGTGTGTGTGTGTGGGGGGGGTGTCTGTGTAAAAGTGAGTGTGAGTGTGAGTGAGAGGGAATGAGTGTGTGTGTGTGTGAGTGAGTGTGTATGAGGGAGTGTGAGTGAGAGTGTTTAAGTGAGAGGGAGTGAGTGTGTATGAGGGAGTGTGAGCGATAGTGAGGGAGGGAGTGTGTATGAGGGAGTGTGAGCGATAGTGTGTGAGTGAGAGGGAGGGTGTGTGTGTGTGTGTGTGTGTGTGTGAGTGAGTGTGTGTGTGTGTGAGTGAGTATGTGTGTGTGTGTGAGTGAGTGTATATGAGGGAGTGAGAGTGTGTGAGTGAGAGGGAGTGAGTGTGTGTGAGTGAGTGAGTGTGTGAGTTAGAGGGAGGGAGGGAGAGAGTGTGTGTGTGAGTGAGTGTGTATGAGGGAGTGTGAGTGAGAGTGTGTGAATTAGAGGGAGGGAGAGAGAGTGTGTGTGAGTGAGTGTGTATGAGGGAGTGTGAGTGAGAGTGTGTGAATTAGAGGGAGGGAGAGAGAGTGTGTGTGTGTGAGTGAGTGTGTATGAGGGAGTGAGAGTGAGTGAGAGTGTGTGACTGAGTGAGTGTGAGTGAGAGGGAGAGAGTGTGAGTATGTGTGTGTGAGTGAGTGAGTGAGTGAGAGAGAGGGAGTGAGAATGTGAGTAATGGAGTATGAGTGAGTGAGTGTGTGTGAGAGAGTGTACGAGAGGGAGTGTGTGTGTGTGTGTGTGTGTATGAGAGGGTGTGTGTGTGTGAGAGTG
>NC_039256.1:33359212-33499212 GCF_003368295.1 Carassius auratus | reverse complement strand
TGCGCACCGTTTTGAACTTGAACATGCCCCATCTGAAGAGTGCTCCAGCTGTTCCCGCCCGTTTCTGACTCCGCCCCCTCGTCCACAGACACGCCCCTCATCCGCAGCTCCTCCTCCTGCAGGACTTCAACCACACCTTCAGTAAAGCAGGGGCATGTTCAAGTTCAAAATGGTGCGCAATGTTTTGCTACGGTTTCCGGGTTGAATGTCTTGTTTCCTGGAAACGGCATGCACCGGTGTGCAACGGGGTTTGAGATGCGTTTTCTCTTGTTTGGTGGGTGTGTCAGAACTGCAGTCCAATCAGCAGCAACATGTATATAAAGCATGCGGTATTAAAGTGAACTCGCACAATGGCTTCAAGGAAAATAATGTACAAATGTGTTCGTTGCAGCTCGGTATACGCAACAACTGAGGATATTAGAAAACATGTTTTTCGTAAGTTTTATAGGAAAAATATAGGATATCAACATAATGATGTAGTTGTTTATATTTTTAGCTTCATTGCAAGTGTATGACATTTGGTATAGAAATAAACAATGGTAATTAAGTGCTTTTCCTAAAAATGTGAAAGAAAATACATGGTATTAAAATCGTATGAACTACAAATAAAGTCAGTATGTGAGGCTAAATAGATTGCTCCGAAAATTCTTCACAAAGAACACAAAGAAAGGCCTTCTCAGCTGCCATAATTGCAACTCTTGCGTCATCAGAAGTGTGTTCAACGCATCACCGTTTCTGTTTAAAAAACGTTGTGCAACGTCTTGTCGGGGCTGAATGCAGCACAGGATTTAAAAGTCTTTTTTATGACCTCACTGCCTCCGATACTCAAAAAATGTTTGTGTTTTGATAAGAAAGGATGGTGAATATAAAAAAACGGAAAAACGCATGCGAAAATTTCGGACCCGGTGTGCAGAGATCTAAGCCTGATTAGCGGTGTGTTTTCACTGGCATGTAGCGAGCGAGCGCAGCTGAGCAAGCATTTTCAATTAATTCCTATGACGCACCGTTATACTCGATGCATGTCCAAATATACACAGTCACAGTTTTAAAGTAATACAATATAATAATATAGGCTGATTTTTATTAGAGCATATATGAACTTACTGGTAATAATTAATACAACACGCCTCAAAGAGAAAAATAAATCACTATACATGTAGACCTAATTTCTGAAAACTAGATAATTGTATGATCAGCAGACGAATTTTGTTTTTTTTATTCCATAAAGCTGCTTATTACAAGAGAAGTTTATTGTAAGCTACTCTACATGTTTAAATTAATATCTTAAATATCTATAAATAATTAATAAATGTTTATGCATAGACCTATTTGAAAATGATTTGAAACTGGTATACCCAGACACATTGTCATTTTCAAATGTTATGTTGATTAAATCAGGCTGTAGCTCATATAGTAGCCTATTGTTCATGTATTGATATATAGTGAAGCCTAATGATTACAGTCAAGGGAGAGGGTGGAATAGTGAGTCAGACGGACAACTACTGAAGTATGATGCTGTAGTATAATAAGTGATAACACACTTGTTCTTTGCTTTGCTTTATTTTATATAAGAATGGTGTAACACAAAAAAAAAAACATTAAAGTGCACATGAACACACAAATCTCAAGCATATAAGGAGGGAGGGATTCTAGCAAACCAATCACAGCGCTTGCTGTCCACACAGAATAGATTTTTTGGGAGGTGCACATCACTGTCACTGTATTTAAATGGGGAGTCATCTCATTTATCACCAGTAAAATATGGAGTGCCACAAGGATCCGTCCTAGGTCCCCTTCTATTTTCAATATACATGTTGCCCCATGGTAATATTATTAGAAAATATGAGATTAGTTTCCACTGTTATTCAATTCAATTCAATTCAAGTTTATTTGTATAACGCTTTTTACAATACAAATCGTTACAAAGCAACTTCACAGAAAATTATGTTTCTACAATATTTAGTAGTAGCTTATAAGTGGTGACTGTCAGTTTGTGCACGTATGACAAGATTTTTCAGAAATATTAATACAAGACGTAGTCAGCCAGACGATGAACATTATTAACAGCAATTATTATATGCAGTCACACTTGTAGCAATATTTGATAGTTATGGGTTAGGGTTATGCTGATGATACTCAGCTATATATCTCAACGAGACCAGAGGAAACTTCTAAATGATCTAAGCTAACAGAGTGTGTTAAAAATGTAAAAGATTGGCTGACCAATAATACTTTTCTCATATTAAATTCAGATAAGACAGAGATATTATGTATATGTATAATCTATATAATCTAAGGCAGCCTTTCTCAAAGTGGGTACCGCGGCACACGCGACAGTCAGGGGTGCCGCCAAAAAATTACGTAGGCTAAAAAATAAAAAATATCTGACATTTCATATATAAAATATGTTTGAATTTACATAAATACATTCTTCTTCTTTTTAACCTTTTCGCACGTACGATCACACATTCACACATGTGATTAGAACGGTCAGTGCATCACGTGATCAACTGCTAAATTCAAATGTGCTCTCGCGTTGGCTGGCACTGAGACAGGCGCGCCCAGAGCTGTCATATATCACAACTTTTCAGTGTTTTCAGCCACATGTTTATTTTATGTTTCAGACATATAAGTACTAAAAAAACAATACATTTAGAGTTTGTAAAATACACACTGATGTCAAAGGAAGAGGCAATAATAATCCTTTCCATTATAATTAGTTTTATTCATATCAGATACACATTGTGTAAGTAACTTTAAAGTTTACTCTATTCTTCTCCCAGTTCACCTGCCACTTACTTTTATGTATTTTGGGAGAAGTGGATGAATTCACGTCTTGTAAATCCAACAGATCCGATTCTCTGAACTGCGTCTGCGGCACAAACTAATGCCGTCGCTTATGTTGTTGGGTTCTTGTATTAGGCAGTCCACCTCTTACGGTTTTATGGCATTTGTGTATCTGATTAATTATTTTGTGTATTACTTTGCAAACATGTGTTTTTAAAGGTGCTTTAAAGTTGCTATAAAGTTGTTATTATTATTGTTATTTACAGTTCGTATTATGCTCTGTTCATTACTGTCCTGCCTAATAAACAGGACATTTGTATTTACATTTGGGTTATGCAGTGTTTTTAAATTATATACACTGGGGTGCCTTGAGATTTTATGCACTTTTGAAAGGTGCCCTGACTGAAAAAAGTTTGAGAAAGACTGATCTAAGGGTATATATAAATGGTTTAGCTCCTCCTAGCCTTCTTCCACGCTAAGAAATTAGAGAGAGTTCTGTATCAGTGGAATCAGTTTGTTTTCCCCCAAAAAGGGGTGTTAACCTTCGATGACGCAAAAGTAGCGTTGGTATATATCCATCACGCTCCCTAAGGTCACAAAACGCTGGACTTATATACAAATACATCCCTTTAGATAAAATCAAATTCATTACTATATGCATGAAAGTATACTAAAGATATTACTTATTTTAACTTATAATACAGGATAGCGAAGTCCACTAAAGGAGGTAGAGCTTTTTCACAATTGGCTCCCAAACTCTGGAATAGCCTTCCTGATAATGTTCGGGGTTCAGACACACTCTCTCTGTTTAAATCTAGATTAAAAACGCATCTCTTTCACCAAGCATTTGAATAATGTATCTCTTAAATTGTGAGTGTAGTTGCATCTGATCAAAGGTGCATTTTTATTCTTTAGCTTGGGTTAAACTAATTAATTTTACTCTGTTGGATCAGCAGCTATGCTAATGATGTCTCTATGTGTTTCTCTGTTTCTGCTGGATCTTCATCCCGTGGTAACTAGGATTTACACAAGCTCCAGTCTGGATCCAGAACACCTGAGAAGAGATGGTGCTGACCCTCAGAGGACCCCAGATGATGCTGACCCTGAATCAACAACAGAACTAACAATTATTGCTAAATGTGTGACTGCATCATATAATAACTGCTGTTAATAATGTTCATCGTCTGTACAGAAACACTAAGTGGACATGCATGATTTCAGCATTCTTGTTTCCTTGTGATCTCGACAAAAAAGAGTGGCATTTTAACAGAAATAAAGTTGTATTTATAATAGATATTCATTAGACATTCGTTAACATTAAATGGCTTCGAGAACAAAGTCGTCCTAAGTAAACATGTTTAGGTTTATTAACTTATAATATTTGGGACGCTAAGGCTGTGATATTAATGTTGTCCACTAGATGGCGCCATGGGATTGATTTTAACCCTAATATTTTTAGAGAATTTTTATATCCTAATGAACTGAAACAAACGCGATGATCTACTTCAGATTTTATAATTATGGTCCGCTGACAGTATAGTTTTATATAATTACAGTACATAGAAATCTTTGAAATGTATATTTATCACTACATTTTTTACTTTTATAGACCTCTATAAGACATAAAACATCTAAATAGGATTAAATATAACCCCAAATCAGAAAAACTTTTTTTCTAAAATGCAATAAAATCAAGATCTTATAATAAAATCGTAATTCTATTTAATGTTTAGTTTGATTGACAAAAGTGCAAAGAAAAGATTTTCAGTGTTTTCACTGACCAAATAAATGGCAATCTGTAAATATAAGATAAATGGGACAGAGACACGTTTAACACTGTGTCACAGCAACTCTATTTTTAATTACAATGTTTAATTGTTTGTAAATCTAGGATACTAATAGTTTTTTACAAGACTTCAGCTGCTCATCAGTCTGTGGTCATCATTGCCTGTGTAATACTCCAGTAAAGGATGATATTACAGTATTTCACAACTGCTAAAACACTAAACCCCATTCTCTGAAGCCAATGCTCAGTGGCCTAAACCCATTTGTCGAATCAGTTCAGGTAGTTAAGACACTGTTTGCAAATCTCATCCACTCTTTTTGCAAAACTCCAAACACATTCTTACTCACTAAAACACATTTTGCACTGTGTTGCAAAATGGTAAATACATGTGGCAAAAGTTAAACACAACTACAACACAGTTGTCATAATTTACACACAACAACTCAAAATTGTTCACACTTGTTTCTAATGATGAGATCAAATCAGTTGTCTAGAATATAAGCCAGTACAGGTGGCCCAGGTACGGTGAGTGTTGATACCACGATGAACGGAAACAATGTGAGAGGAAGAGGAGGAAGAGTTTGTGTAAGAGCTGGTGGACGAGGAGGAAGAGTACACGGACAACTGTGGCCACCATAATCAGGACATTCAGAGAAGAGAACAGGTAAATTTATTGTTTTTCTAATTTGACATTTGATATAGCACATCAGTTTGTTAATAGAAAGGGGAGTGGGAAAAATAAAAATAAAAGATTTAGAATACAATTTACATATGAATGTGATGTCCATTACTATTGTTTCTGTATGTACACATCTGTAAGAGCATTTTCCCTTTTGTAGAATAGCAAGACTACCAAATGAGGGTGGAAGGACTCCTTCGTTCTCCCAACAGAAAGAGGCTCTCATTGTTGATATGGTCCATCAAAACAATGTCATCCGACTGCGTGAAATACAGCAAAGACTTGTAGAAGACAATGTAAACTTTGAAGCTATCAACAGTGTCAGCCGTTTCCCTTGGCTCTCCACCATCGGGATGCTGAGGCAGAATGAGTTTCTCATTGACTTTGATTTTGCAGTTGCACAATGTTTTGTGTAATACACTTTGCATTTAGAGTTGTCTTTGAGCTTACTTTATTTTTATGCTGAAAATACAGTATAGAATTTCTGTATTACTTGCAGTACTTACAGTATGCAATATATTTGCTGTACTGAGTTGTGAATTATTTACGTTGATTTATGGCAAAATTATTTTCAATATGCAATAAAAATATATATATATATCTGTAACTACGTGCCCTGGACGCTGTGTTGTCAGTTTTTTGATGTAGTGTCTAATGAATGCTGATGAGTGTTTATATATTGACTGTGTTTATGTTTTGAAAGCATTGTTTGATTTTGAGCACAGATCAAATGGTTTTGAGGCAAGTATTTGATTGTGCCAGAAGAGTCAGGGGTTTTGTGTATGTAGTTTAAAGACTGGGTTTTGTGTTTAAAGTTTTGAGAATATGGGTGAAGGTTTCAAGAAATGTGTTTTAGCAATTGTGAAATACTGTAAATGAATGAGCGTTCAAGCGATGTTTCTTCACTGATGCTTTATCATGAATGAATACAAATGATGTGAATTGCACACGTGCATAGTCTCACACTTTTCAACATTACAATCACAAATACATAGACTCAACACAGTATTGACTTAGATGCTGTTACTGTAACCACAAATCACTAGTTATGACACAAGGCCGGTGCAGTGGTGGGGCATTCGAGGGCCGTGCCCCCCCTAGCGGTCATTGATGCCCCTCCTACAGGCCATGACGTAACCCCCCCCCAAAATCTATCCTCTTTAGTTATTATTTTAATCAGGGCTCTGAACTGGTTCAAGGAACGAAAACCGGAAACGAACGATATTTTTACAGGAACAGAACCAGAAACAGAAACGAAATGATTTTTTTTAGTTCCGAACATAATCGAAAATTTGAAATGGCCATTATTTTATCGTTGTCACACACCTGGACTCATTTAATGTGTTTTTGCCCGTGACCCAGTTTCTGTCTTTCCGTGTTTGATTAGTTCCCAGGTGTGTCCATTATCTTCCTCATGTGTTCCATGTCCCTGTTAATTTCATGATTCCATCCACCTGTGTTTCCCCAATTATCTGTTGTTCATAAGCCGTGTCCCTTCAGTTCTGTTTTGTCGGGTCTTCTCACTTGTTCTCACTTGTGATCATTTGCTACTTACGTGTGTCTACCTCTGTGCTCCATGTTGGATATCCCCTGTGTTGGATATATTAAAAACCTTATTCCGTTTATCCTCGACTCCGTATTCCTTCAGGCAGCGTAAACCGTGACAGAAGACCCGACCTAAAGGAGAAAATAGAAAACTGCGTGTTCTTCCCTCCGTTTTGCTTTTGTTTTTTCACAATCTTTTCTTTTCTTAGTGTCTATGGATCCCCTCTATCGTCCCGAATTCCTCATCCTCCTGCTGAAGCAGGAAGGACGTTCTCTCGAGGACCATACCAGACAGTTTTCCCTATTAGCTAATGCCACCAGCTACCCGGACGGCGCGCTCTGCACCTTCTACAACACCAGCCTGAACTCCAAATGCAGAGCGTTGTCGTCCGAAGATGGTCCTCGAGAGGATTTCGCCGCATACGTGGAGTGGACTCTGGCGAGAAATGGGTCACCTCTCACCGTCTGCCCCATAGAGGACCTCGCCAGCCCCACTCCCGACCCAGAGACCAGCCAGCCACCATCACGCCGCACGGAGCCAGAGCCCACCGCAGCCGCAGAGCCCGAGCCATTCACCGACAGGGAGCCGGATCTCGAGAGCCCGACTGACCAGGTGTGTGAGCCGGCAACACCGTGCATCGTGGGAGTCCTCGTGGAGATCGAGGGCGTGGAGGAAAGCCCTGCCCACACTCCTGCGACTGAGGGTGAGCTGTATACAGTCTCTGAAGGTCATATGGAGCAAGTTCTGGATCTGATGGACTGGTCTACGGAGGTAATCCCTAATATTCCTGTTTCCCCGCTGGTTCCGTCCAGCCCTGATTCCCCTGTATACCCTCTCAGTCTCCCACTCCTACCTCCTCCAGTCATTTCCTCTGCTCCATTTCCGCTGGTTCCGCCCAGCCCTGAGTTTTCTGTTTCTCCGCTGGTTACGCCCAGCCCTGAGTTTTCTGTTTCTCCGCTGGTTACGCCCAGCCTTGAGTTTTCTGTTTCTCCGCTGGTTACGCCCAGCCCTGAGTTTTCTGTTTCTCCGCTGGTTACGCCCAGCCCTGAGTTTTCTGTTTCTCCGCTGGTTACGCCCAGCCCTGAGTTTTCTGTTTCTCCGCTGGTTACGCCCAGCCTTGAGTTTTCTGTTTCTCCGCTGGTTACGCCCAGCCCTGAGTTTTCTGTTTCTCCGCTGGTTACGCCCAGCCTTGAGTTTTCTGTTTCTCCGCTGGTTCCGCCCAGCCCTGAGTTTCCTGTATCTCCGCTGGCTCCGCCCAGCTCTGAATCTTCTGTTTCTCCGCTGGTTCCGCCCAGCCCTGAGTTTTCTGTTTCTCCGCTGGTTCCGCTCAGCTCTGAATCTTCTGTGTCTCCGCTGGTTCCGCCCAGCTCTGAATCTTCTGTGTCTCCGCTGGTTCCGCCCAGCTCTGAATCTTCTGTGTCTCCGCTGGTTCCGCCCAGCTCTGAATCTTCTGTGTCTCCGCTGGTTCCGCCCAGCTCTGAATCTTCTGTGTCTCCGCTGGTTCCGCCCAGCTCTGAATCTTCTGTGTCTCCGCTGGTTCCGCCCAGCTCTGAATCTTCTGTGTCTCCGCTGGTTCCGCCCAGCTCTGAATTTTCTGTGTCTCCGCTGGTTCCGCCCAGCCATGATTTTTCTGTTTCACCGCTGGTTCCGCCCAGCCCTGAATCTTCTGTGTTTCCTGTATTCCCTCCCAGCCTCCCTCTCCCGCCTCCTCCCAAACCTGCTGGTCCCTCTACTCCTCTTTCGCTGGTTCCGTCCAGTCCTGATCCTCCTGTCCTTCCTCCCATCCTTCTCCTCTCTCCTCCTCCTAGACCAGCCAGTTCCTCGTCATCCCTGCTGGTGCCAGTCAGTCCCGCAGCTCACCCTCAGTCCGCGCCATCGGGGCGCGGTGGTTCGCCGCTGGACTGCCAGTCTCCAGCTCCGCCTTGGCGTGTTAAGGCCCTGTCTCCGCCTCCAGCCTCCGAGCCCTGGACTCCTCCTCGGTCCTTCGACCCAGCGGCTCCGCCTTGGCTCTTAACTCCCTCGTCTCCACCGTGGCCTGTCATCCCACCTGCTCCACCGGGCTCCCTCGTCCCTCCGGCTCCACCTTGGTCAGTCGTCGACCATCCGCCGCCTCGGGACTCCACTCCTCTGGTTCCACCTCGTCACTCCATCCCTCCGGCTCTGTCAGGCTCCTCCTTCCCTCCGGTTCCACCTCCATCCTCGGCCGCTCCGGCTCCACATCGGTCTGCCAGGACCCTGCCTCCGCCTTGGTCGCCTGAGCCTTCAGCTCCACCTAGGCCCTCCGGATCCTCGACGTCACCCTGGCTCTGCGGCTGTGCTGCTCCATCTTGGGCTCCTCACCCACCGGTGCAGTCTCCGCCTGTCGGCCCCCTGGTGTCGTCGACCCTTCCTTCACCATGGCTCCTCCCGCCGTCGACCCCACCTTGGATCTCCGTCCTGGCTGGTCTCTGGTGGACCATCTGGCTCCTCCTGCTCCTGTCTCCTCCCTGGCTCCTTCCTCCGTCGTCTCCTCCCTGGCTCCTCCTTCTGTGGTCCCTGTCTGCTGGCCCCCTCCTGGAAGTCCGTCCTCCACCGGAACCTCCTCCCAAGTTCCCACCTACGCCCCCCCTGTTGTTTCTACGGTGCGAGGACGCACCTACCGGGAGGGGGGAGTACTGTCACACACCTGGACTCATTTAATGTGTTTTTGCCCGTGACCCAGTTTCTGTCTTTCCGTGTTTGATTAGTTCCCAGGTGTGTCCATTATCTTCCTCATGTGTTCCATGTCCCTGTTAATTTCATGATTCCATCCACCTGTGTTTCCCCAATTATCTGTTGTTCATAAGCCGTGTCCCTTCAGTTCTGTTTTGTCGGGTCTTCTCACTTGTTCTCACTTGTGATCATTTGCTACTTACGTGTGTCTACCTCTGTGCTCCATGTTGGATATCCCCTGTGTTGGATATATTAAAAACCTTATTCCGTTTATCCTCGACTCCGTATTCCTTCAGGCAGCGTAAACCGTGACAATCGTTCGGTTTAATATTTGAAATTTGCTGTCAACCAATCACGAATTCCAGCTGTACAGCATTCGCAAATGTGACGCTGAAGCCAGTGAGTGAAATTTCCGCTCAGCTGTGCACTCAGTCAAGTCTCAATGTTAATGCACCTCCTTCAGGACCGGATTAAGACCAAATTGGGCCTGATGACGCAGCGCAAAAAGGGCCTATTTTTTTAGGCGTTGGTGCATGTGCATTCGACACTCAAGTAGAGACCTGGGAGTACCGCGGGACCCAGCGCAACCGAGTGCGGCGCGGGACAATATTTGATTGGTGAATGATATTATTGTGTGCGGGTGGCGGGAAAATAAAGTTATTTGCGGGACTCCGGCAAAGTGGAAATATCTAGCAAAATAAAATTACTAAAAACAGATAAACCTTTATTTATAATAGACTAAAATAAAATAAAATAGACTTTGCGGAATGGGAGGATGCTGATGAAACCATGGACAGCGACGTGTAATTCCATTCCGAAATAGCGAGAGATCCAGTGGTGGAAAAGGCGATATCAAGAGTTTCCGAGATTAAGCAAAGTAACACGCCATGTGGGTTACTCTCCATTCAGCTCCCAGCGCACCACTGGAGAGGGCTTTCAGTAATTGCGGTCGCATAAATGGTAAGAGACAGATTAATCTGAAGCCCTCATCGATGAAGGACATGCTATTCCTGCACGGACTACATTAGTACTATTAGTCTACAATATTTTTTTTATTCCGTTTATTTTTAATTATTTATTTATTTTGTTAAATATTTAAAATTGGTCTATTTTGTTATTGAGGAAAAAAATTTTTTGAAAAAATGTTTGAAGAAAAGAAGGCATTTTTAAGCAGTAGGCTATAGGCTAATTTTCCTTTGAACATGAAATAAACTCTATTCTTACTTTTTTACTGTATTACTGTATTTCTATGTTCTATGTTCTAAGTTCCTTGTTCGTTCCTTTCATCCATTTAATTAAATGCAAATAAAACGAAACATTT
This sequence comes from Carassius auratus, assembly GCF_003368295.1. Lineage (NCBI taxonomy): Eukaryota > Metazoa > Chordata > Actinopteri > Cypriniformes > Cyprinidae > Carassius > Carassius auratus. The sequence goes on along the minus strand of NC_039256.1, from coordinate 33,488,402 downwards.
GTTTCTTTTTTAAAGTTATATTCAACAGGGGAGCAATTGAAAAAAATAACAGAGTAGCAGGCAGAATATGCAATGGATTAAAAAAAAACGTATACTTTACTGCAGGATTTTGCAGGTGGTAGCAGGACGAAACTTGATCGTTTGCGCGGGGAGCGGGAGAAAATAACATATATTTTTGCGGGAGCGGGACAGAAAAATCCATCCCACGCAGTCTCTACACTCAAGTGCATGCTTAACCTTTTCCTGCCCAACCGAGGACCGCAGCTCTCCTTTGATTATTCCTAACTTTGAGAAGCTCCGCTCGCAAGAGTCACTGGACACCATCATGCACAGATAGATGCGCTAACCAATTTCGACATTTGGAAACGTCTGAGAAAGATTTAACGATGACAAGAGCTCGTACAAGCTCTGCTGAGTCACCGGTTTCTGAGTGCAGCAAACACAGATCAGCTGATTTTGACCGATTAATAATCAGTTAAACGGTTTAAAAAGTCTATATTGCTATAGCTTCTTATATTTGTAATTCTTGTTCTTTTATAAATAGGGTTAATTGAATTGTTTTTGTTGTGGAGTGAGGGGAACTAAAATAGATGTTTTTAAACATTTTAGACTACAGGCATTTTAGCCTTCATTATTTCAGAAAGTAATTGATGATGTATTATTTAGCAACTTACTTCTCACACGTCAAAGTTCACTTCGGCAGGTAATCCTGTCACATTGCACTCGCCATACACGGCACGATCAGCGCGAGACTTGCACCGGACCCCGCGTCTCTGACGCCTCAATTTCCGAGCACGAGTCCCTCGAGGCTTAAAAAGGCATTTCAAACGCACGGTTAACGCGCGTAAAGCCTGCTTTCTTCCTCTTCTTCTGATGTTTTATGGCGGTTGGCGCGATACAAAATATCGACATTCGTTCTCTTACTGTCTTCTGTACTGTTACTTTTGATTGGCAGAGTTTGCAGCCAATCGAAGCGCGGCATCGCCTGAAGAATGTTGCTCATTGAGCCAATTGAATGCGCGTGAGGGCGGGGCTTCCCGCAGTTTCCAATCTTTGGAAAAGTTGTGGAAAACGGAAATGGAAAAACATACGGCGAAAAGCTCGTTTCTTCTTCCCGGTCACTCATGAGATGTTTACTTACACTTTGCAGCGTTGAAGAACAAAGAGCTGCTGGTGACATAAAAAACAGAGAACAACATGAATTTAATGAGTTGTTCCTTTATTAATCGTCGCGGTGGGAACGTTTGATCTGCTCATGTTAAATGCGTCGGCTTGTGAACACGTTCTGCGTATGGAGATGTTTGTATGGAGCGCGTTGTTGCTTATCGCTCGAGCTCTTGTAATCAATGCAGCATTATCTAATGATCATCAGGAGGAATCACAGCGCAGAAAAGGTTTCTAATTTCATGTTCTTTTTAAATCTAAAAGTAAATATCTGTTAGTTGTTTTTTGGGGGGAAATAAAGAACAGACAGTAGTTTCTATTGTTTTTTTCTCTCTCAGTAATCAGGCGAAGAATCAGTTCTTTACAGCAGTACCCAGAGGACGCCATCTCAGGCCACGCCCCATACACCTTATTTGGTCAGTGGGCGGGGAAGAGAAGCACCAGACACGCTTCACAGCGGGTAAGATTTGCACTGATATCTGTCAATCACCCATCTTTCAGATTTCTGTTGTTTTTGCTGATCTCAGTCTGATCTGATGTGTGTTTCATTTAGAGCGAGACAAAGCCTTCAGCGTTTGGAGTCTCCTTCCATAAGTGTGCTCAGGTGTGATTGACTGCATGATCATAGACTGCTGTGTGTGTGTTTGTGTATAAATGAGTGTTTATTTATTTATAAATCACAACCAAAACAAAAATTTGCTGTACAATCTCTACATCAAAAAATACACAGTATTTACTTTCAGACAAGCAATGGTCAACAACATGTTATCAAAATCCTTAGTGTGCAGAACTGTAAACTTTCTTAGATTCTAGATTCATTGCACACAAACTGATATATTTTAAGAGTTTTTGTTTTAATTCTGATTGTTATGACTTACAGCTTAGGAAAATAAAGAATTCAGTATCTCAAAAAATGTGAATATTTTCTCAAAGATCAATCAAAAAAAGATTTACAAAACAGAAATATCCAAGCTCTCCAAAGCAAGTTTAAATTATGCACTCAGTATTGGGTTTGGGCTCCTGTATGAATTACTGCTTCAGTGCGGCGAGGCATGGAGACGATCTGTGGCACTGCTGAGGAGTTATTGAAGCACAGTCAGTTACTTCTCTTCTTCTTCACAATACCCCATAGATTCTCTGTGAGGTTCAGGTCAGGTGACCTGGCCAATCAAGCACAGTAATATCATGGTCAGCAAACCACTTGGAATTTTATTTTTGGAATTAGAATTTAAGAATTTTTGAGATACTGAATTTTAAACTTTCCTAAGCTGTAAGACGTAACCATCAGAAGTAAAACACAAAAACTAGTGAAATATATCAGTACTTGTGTGCAGTGAATCTAGATTATAGTATATTTTTTAAATTAAATTACAAAAATAACTTTTTTCCATTATATTCTAATATTTTGAGATGCACCTGTAAATGCACTTTAATTTAAAATGGCCTAATGACAGAGCCAGTCTGAGATGTAGAGGTAGATTATTCCAGTGAATGCTTATGAAAATCTAAGGGTAACACATATAATGAAAACAAGACTGGGCTGAGAACGGATCCTTGTGGAACTCCACTAGACAAAGGCTCCGTTTAAGAGTAATGTTGTGTGTGTGTTGGTGTATGTATATGAGTGTGTGTGTTTTTGCACTGTGTGCTGGTGTATATATTTGTGTGTGTGTGTGTGTATTTTTATATACAGTGCTGTGAAAAGGTTTTCTGCCTTTCACAGCATATTGCATCATACTTGAAAGATTCAGATCATCAAACAAATTGTAATATTATACTCTGTTTAATATTACAATTTGTTTGATGATCTGAATCATTCAAGTCTGAAAAATATGCAAAAAAAGAAAAACACAGGACGGGGGCAAAATCTTTTTCACAGCATTGTATGAGAGTGTGTGTGTGCTGGTGTATGTATATGAGTGTGTAAGTGTGTGTGCTGCAGGTGGACTCGGGGGCAGTGTGTCTGCGCAGGTGCAGGTGCGTCTGGAGGTCAGTAATCCACAGGAGGGTCGTGACCTTTCGCAGCTCTGCATCCGTGACTCTGTGTCTGGGGTCACTCTGCTGCAGACCAATGGCAGCGTCCAGGAGAGAGGCTTCCAGACCTTCAGCACAGACTCACTGCGTGGTACAAACATCACTCTGAAAAAATACAGTAGAATGTGTTTACATACTTTCAGATCAATCTGTAAATTTACTCTTTAAAATAGTAATTTACAAAAAAAATAATAATGTTAAACCCGTAAATTCAGTTGTCTTTTTTTGTGTCAAACACCATAATGATAACACAAACACAATAGTAAAATAACATGATAAACATTCATTTAACAACATGCATTGTAACATAAAACCACTATTGTTAAATCCAACAGTATTTTAATGAAACATCTTTAGTAGTATAGAGTTCAATTTCAATCGTACATATTTTTTATAGTGCATTATTTATCTTACTATGTACATGAGCACATCATAGACTTAAATATAGACAAAGATATGTCATAGACCAAATCATATTTTAGAAAAAAACAGACAAACACACAATGTAGAACACAAACATATTCTCACTGTGTGTGTGTGTGTGTGTGTGTGTGTGTGTGTGTAGCTGGCTCTCAGTATGTGGTTTTGTACAGGATGAGTGCGAAAGGAAACGGAGACTCTCAACTCTCAACAGAGATTCTCAGTCTCCCTGCGTTTCTGACCTTCTCCAACGCCACTCAGGTATCCACATCCACTCCTGTGTGTATCCGTCTGTCTGTTACTCACTGTGCATGCTGGGGTGTGTGTGTGTGTGTGTGTGTGTGTGGATGTGATGACTTGGACCTTGATGTTCCTATCATTGTTGTTTTGTGTATGGAATTTGATAAATCTGATCAATTGTATTTTAGAATGACATTCATCTGTTTGGTCCAGTCATCGCCAATTTCACTGTGAGGGTAAACCCAACTGAACAGGTACACAAACACTCTCTCTCTCTCACACACACACACACACTCCCATGTAACCAGCTGCTGTTGCTGGTGTGTGTTTGTGATCTGTGTGTGTGTGTGTGTGGCAGGCTGGTGCGGATCGCTCTCTTCTCCTCGTGGGGTTCACCGTCTCGTTCCTCCTGACTCTTCTGTTGCTGTGTCTGGCTGTGGTCAGTGTGAAGTACCTGCAGCGCAGCACACACACGGTCAGTTCAGTCCAGTCTCAGCGCTGAGTGTGTGTGTGGCCCGTCAGTGCATGCGTGGATGCAGTGCCCCTGGGAATGACTCTGCTGTTCCTTCATTTCTAGAGACACACCATCAATGAAGAGGCGGGGCCATGCGAGTGTGACATCACTGCTGCAGCCAATGAGGAGGCAGCGTTTGAAGATAAGTTTGTGGATATTGTGATGTTGGAAGATCCACAAAACATGATTCCAGTGCTTGACAGGTGTGTGTGTGTGTGTGTGTGTGTATAGGATTATATATCCTGGTGGAAAACTAAACCTGAATACACACAGACTCATGAGGATTAAAATGAGGTCACCATGGATACCAAAGCTTGTAAATCATACAGAATGAGTTTTTTTGAGAAAGTAAAAATGCAGAAAGTGCATGTGTGAGTGTGTGTGTGCGTGAGCGTGCATGCGAGTGTGTGTGTGTGTGTGTGTGTGTGTGTGTGTGTGCGCGTGCATGCGAGTGTGTGTGTGTGTGCATGCGAGTGTGTGTGTTTCAGAGTGTGTGTGTGTGTGTGTGTGTGTGCGTGAGCGTGCATGCGAGTGTGTGTGTGTGTGCGTGAAAGTGCATGCGAGTGTGTGTTTCAGAGTGTGTGTGTGTGCGTGAGTGCATGCGAGTGTGTGTGTTTCTGTGTGTGCGTGAGAGTGCATGTGAGTGTGTGTGTTTCAGAGTGTGTGTGTGCGTGAAAGTGCATGCGAGTGTGTGTGTTTCAGAGTGTGTGTGTGTGTGTGTGTGTGCGTGAGAGTCCATGCGAGTGTGTGTGTTTCAGAGTGTGTGTGTGTGTGCGCGTGAGAGTGCATGCAAGTGTGTGTCTTTCAGAGTGTGTGTGTGTGCAAGTGTGTGTGTTTCAGAGTGTGTGTGTGTGTTTGAGAGAGAGAGAGTATAAAGGTGTCTCTCTGTCAGTCTGCAGATGTCGAGTGTGTTGCGTGCGGCGGTGTGTGTGTGAGTGAGTGTGTGTGTGTGTGTGAGAGAGTATAAAGGTGTCTCTCTGTCAGTCTGCAGATGTCGAGTGTGTTGCGTGCGGCGGTGTGTGTGTGAGTGAGTGAGTGTGTGTGTGTGTGTGAGTATAAAGGTGTCTCTCTGTCAGTCTGCAGATGTCGAGTGTGTTGCGTGCGGCGGTGTGTGTGTGAGTGAGTGAGTGTGTGTGTGAGAGAGAGTATAAAGGTGTCTCTCTGTCAGTCTGCAGATGTCGAGTGTGTTGCGTGCGGCGGTGTGTGTGTGAGTGTGTGAGTGTGTGAGTATAAAGGTGTCTCTCTGTCAGTCTGCAGATGTCGAGTGTGTTGCGTGCGGCGGTGTGTGTGTGTGTGTGTGTGTGTGTGTGTGTGTGTGTGTGTGAGTATAAAGGTGTCTCTCTGTCAGTCTGCAGATGTCGAGTGTGTTGCGTGCGGCGGTGTGGGTGGAGCGAGTGCGAGTGCAGATGTTTAAGGGGCTGCTGTCTGTGCTGCTGGCGGGTGTTCGGGCGGCGGGGCGTCTGAGTGACCCGGGCGAGAGGCGTGTTCTGGGGGTCATTAATGGGCAGATCGTGGGGATGGAAGGGAAGGTCCAGGAGGAGCATGTGGCGCGGATGGCTGCGCTCGCTGCTCAGTGTAACCTGGAGACGCAGGAGGAGATGGAAACACAGCAGCGCAAACACATGAGTGAAACAGCACACGCAGAACAACTGTTCCAGCACGCACCGCTGCAGGTCAACAATCATCTCTTCCCACAAATGGATCTGAATTGACTTTATGGTTAAAACAAGAACATATATGTTTCCTATTGAATCAAGTTACTTTTTTGGTGAAACTGGCAAATGTTCAGTAAGATCATGATGTGTGTGGGATGTTAACAGGACGTGCTGGAGGTTCGTTCTCTACTGGAGAAGCTGCATAAGGAAGAGCTGAAGCGCCTGCAGAAGCGGCTCCTGGTCCGGCATGAACACGCGTCTGCACAGGCTCACAGACAGCAGGCGCTGCGCCGGCGCTTTGAGCTGCACAAGATCTTCGGTGAGGAGCTGGAGGAGGCGGCTCGGACCGGAGAGCTGGAGAAAAGCACTGCAGACCAACTCCTGATGCAGTACTACAGCCGTCAGGTGTGATGTCTGATCCCACTGCTCTGGGGTTTCTAAGTTAAAGCTTGTTCGCTGTATGTGTGGCGTGAGCTCATAGCTGCTGCAGTGGTTTCGAAGCACCTGCACCGTGAAGAACACTAAATCATCTTCTGTTTGCACTCTTTTTAGTTTAGTTGAACAAGAGACCTGACTTTGATTTCCATGCATCTGGTTTTATGAGAATATGCATTTAATAAATACAAATAACAGTTCAACAATGTCTAAGTCAAGTCAGAAACCATTTCATTTCTAACATTCTGGGAATGTTATAAATGTGTGCTGTGGCTCCACCCAGGATGCTCTGGAGGAGGTGCTTGATGTCCTTCTGGCCAATCAGAGAGCGCTGCTGGCTGAACGACACGTGCAGCGCCGCTTCCTGCTGCAGAGTTTCCAGAGTCTTCAGGCCGTGACGAGTGAGGCGTTCAGCAGCAGCGCGCGACGCATCAGAGATGCACAAACACACGGGTACATCTGACACGCTACAACCTCACCATCACACATTACATACAACACCATGTCTTTCTAAATGTCTACACTTCGTCTGTTAAAATGAGAGGATTTGTGAGCATGCAAATTTCAGCACTGCTGTAATTGGATTCTAACTTAATCTCCTCTGATTGGACACTGCTTACCAGAAATCACTAGCTATGCGTGTGATTGGTTACATTTGCGCAATGCTTTAAATGTGTTGTGAATAGAATCTGCCTATGCTTGCATATGTACATCTTTTTAAAGGGGTTATATAATGTGATTTCAAGTTTTTCTTTCTCTTTGGAGTGTTACAAGCTCTTGGTGCATAAAGAAGATCTGTAACGTTGCGAAGACTAAAGTCTCAAAACCAAAGAAATATTCCTTATAAAAGTTAAGTCAACCATGTTCTCCTAAAACACCTCGTTCTAACACGGCCCACATCTCTACGTTACTGAGTGGGAAGATCTGCAAAGCACCGCCCAAATGTTCACGCAAAGAAAGAAGTCGTAAGTTATTCTCTGTGTTGCCTCCGTCGTGTCCTGGAGACGTTGGGTGTTTCACTCGGAAAGTGAAGCTACTTGTTTGGTCTTCCAAAAGAGCACACGACTAGAAATCAGTGGTTAATTCACAACAGCTGTATCCAGAACAGTTCAACCCAAATATTCAGCGCATTTTACGAAGATAAGTGTTTCCTGCGAGAGTAGAGTACAATGCTGGTGTCTGTTTCTACAAAGTGGGGCATTTCTGACTTTGCAAGTTGTGTTGGATAAGTGTCTGCTAAATAGCCGTGTTTCCACTGTCGAGCGTAAACCGGGCATGCTAGTGCGTACTAGGACCAGTCGTGTTTCCACTGTCACTTCCGGGCGTCCTCGGGGCCAACGGCCAGGGTTTTCTGGCCCGACGAAAACCTTGGGCCAAAGCGGGCCAGCTGGGGCTAGAGGAGGAGTTATGAACAAAGAGGAGTTTCTCCGTGTCTAGAGAGCGTCAGCGCGGATCATTTCAGAAAGATAACCAGCTTTAACACCAGCATTAAAGACGTTTTAAAATAAGTTAAGCTCAAAACTCACTCTTAGTCAGCAGCAAGTGTTTGAAATAACTTGATCCGATGTGGATCATAATCACTAAACAAGGCAGAAACATTTATAAACGATGCAAAAGATCAACAATTACATTACCATAGTAAACATGGTAAATCAGACATCAGCTTCTTATTCTCTATCACAATCGTGTATTTATTTAGTAACTTATATTATCTCACACAAGCCTCATCTCGAGAGTTTAGCTCCTCAGTATCATAAAAATATAATAATGTTTTTTTGTTCGGGAGCTTTTATAAAAATAGAGATATTATCATTCATTATAAATATGACGGCTACTGTGGCTAATAAACAGAAACAGACTCGACTGAATAAGCAGACTATTTTCATGAGCGTTAAAAATAAATAAAAATAGTGTATTTATGTGTGATTAATTTTGAGTCCTGATAAATTAAATCATTATGATCAATGTATCACTTATTCTACATCGATGCTTTTGAATATGAATATTTAACAAAGCATGTGTGATCGCACACTGTGACTTATTTCTTAGTTTTGTGATAACTTCTCTTTGTTGGTGAAATGATGAGGTTGCGTGACGTTGTTCTGAGAGGCGTGTAAAGAGCGTGTTTTAGTGACGCGCAGCGGAGCTTCAAGCCCTGACTGTGGAAACACAGCACTATTCTGCCCTCGGTGCTACTGACCCGAGACTATGAGCCCCGCCGGCCGCTTTAATCCCTGACTCACACTGACCCCACACTGGAGACGCGGCTGATGATCACATGTAAGAGTAATGTGAGGACAGTCTGGTGCTTCTGACTCAGTCTGTTAGTACTTTTTCAAGAATTAGCCACTGATGATTGAAACATGAGTTTTGAGCAGTGTAGAGTAGTGCTTGTAGTTTGTTGTTCCTCCGATTACAAATACAGACATGGTTTTATGTTTATGCAGTGTGATACACAATGTGTAAATCATAATAATCATCATTATGTCCCCACTGGAAGCAGTAAACGCTCGTGTGTACTGGGTTGTACTGGTTTTGTCTCGTCGCGCCGGGACACACATCACAGTATTAGTGAGGAGCGTAACAATTCTATCACACATTCGGCCAATCACAACACACTGGATATCTGGCCAATCAGAGCACACCTCGCTTTTCAGACCGATGAGCTTTGTCAAAATCTATGCATTTCAGAAGAGGAGAAACCATAATGTACAGTTTGTGGAAAATAATGGGTTTTTTAAACTTAAACTGCATAAACACATTTCATTACACCAAACACAAAATAATGTTCTTTTTAGCAATGTCTGAAAACATTAAAATTAGTTGTTCTTGCTGCTTTTGTGCCACATATAAGTAACAATTTATATGTTTAGACATTTTATGGTTAAGATATTTATATTGTGCGGGAGTCCCGAAAATCATTTTATTCTCCCTCACACACACACACACACACACACACACACATGATCTACAATATTACTGTACTCTTATCACTTGTGTCTCACTATACACTTTTTCTTTCCTTTAGAACAGATATTTATTGTGTGTGTGTGTGTGTGTGTGTTTAGGGAGTGTGGTTTCTCCCAACAGTGTTTGGATGTTCATCTGGAGATTCTGCGGGTCAAACAGAATTTAGAAGAAAGCGTGAGTCGTGAGCGCAGCGCCATCCGCTGTGACATCATCAAGAATAGACGACAGCTGCTGTCTGAGAAGGTGTGTGTGTGTGTGTGTGTGTTTGAGCTGTGTTAAGGTATAAACCTGTTAAGTCTGACATTAAATAAGACACTTGTTGGGAACTCAGAAACGAAGACCAGGAGACTCTTGGGTAATCTTCAGCAGGATTCTTTTATTGAGAACGCTCTGCGTGGCGCTGTAGTCATCAACAGTCTAATTTGTCCTTAAGACATTGTAGTTTTTATACATTCAAGTGGGAGGGATCCATACAGTAGAGGTGGAGACCATTTAAACAAAGCATGCAAATGCAATCAGGAAGATTCCAGACACTGGCAACTTCCCAGCCTTGATCTTATCAGCGTAACAGTGTCATTTAAATACAGAGGTGCCTGACAGTATCAGAGACAAAAGGCACAGCTGTGTCTTGAGCTTAAAAAAACCAAATGGCAAGGAAGAGCACAAAGACAAAAGGACATTATCTCAGACACCTGATTTTCCTGATTTACCTCAAAATGTATATCCAAACGTTTTCAGTTCATATGCTATTACATTGGAACCTAGTTTTAACATTTTATACATTTTTAATCCCACACACTCATAAAGTATGATATAGTGAAAATGATGAAAAGCACCTCCAATTGAGCAAGAATATGCAATTTGATGCAGTGAATTCTGCTACTCGTGATGTAAACCACTGAGATGATTCTAACAGTAGAGCAGATACTGATATAAACTGATCTGAATATGAGTCTGTGCTCTATATCTCCAGTAATGAGATGAGATGTCAATGATCCGCACATATAACACAGAGACTGAGAGCTGAAGAAATAAACTCTCCTCAGAAGATGTGAGATGTTCTGGAGGCTTGTGAAGATCATTCCTCCGCTGAGGAACAGTGAAAGTAAAGCTTCTGGAAACAAACGCTCCTCAAAAGATCCTGAGGATCAGATCAGAGACTCTAAAACATGATTGATGGAGAATCAAGTAAAGCTGAGCTGCTTCAGTCCAGGAAGAGTTCATCTGGAGATATTACTGACCTTATTCTGACCTTTACTTCATCACAATCAGGAGAGATTAGAGCTGATCCACCATCTGATCTGGACACAGGCTGGATCTGGTGGCTACGGTGACCTCGGAATGAGAGAAACAGACTAATATTAGCGTAGATGCCATTCTTCTAATGATGTAGCAAGTGTGGGAAGTGTAAAACACTCTGAAGTCTCAGTCAGAGACAGAAGACATGAGAGACTGAGTGTGACAGCAGAGGTTGATCGTGTTGATCGTTCGGAGGTCTGTGGTTGTGATCGTGTCTCTGTATTTGTCGCTGGAGCAGGTGTGTGAACACTGGCATCAGCTGCAGGCGGTGAGCGCTTCCTCTGATGTCACGGTGGAGCAGTACCTGCAGAAATGGACCGAAATCCTGATGTACCAGAGCAATGAACTCTCAGAACTCATCAATCACCTGGATGAAGAGACGGCAGGCAGGACACGCAAGGTACTGTGGGATATGAGCGTGCTGCAGGAGTGAGGTGTGTGTCTGTGGTGTGACTCCTGTGTGTGTGTGTGTGTGTGTGTGCAGATGAGTCTGTGTGTGCTGCAGGCGTCACTGGCCGAGCTGAAGGTGCATGTGTCTGCGTGGTGTCCAGGAGCTGCGCAGCTGCTGCCGCAGACGGAGCAGATTCAGGAGCGTCTGCAGTGTTTGGGGAAGGCAGCGTCCCGCGAGCTGCGATCCGCTCAGAGCTGCATCCGACAGCATCAGCAGCAGGAGCTTGATCAGCAGCGCAGCATCAGAGACGCCTTCTCACAATACTGCAGGTCTGCTTCACACATCAGTACTGTTTTTATTAGGAATTAGACATTTCTGTACTTTTGCATTTTTATTTCAGTTTTATTTTATTAGATAGACTTAATAAAATTTGGTAACATAAGGGTTTAAGTTGAAAGTAGGTAAATAACTGTATTTAAGTAACTGTATTTTGAGACAGTAAATGTTTATAACAAACAGTGGTTTGTGGCTTTAGTTTACTACAGTAACCCTGGACTGATGCAGTTTAGTTCATCTGAGTGGTAACACACGAGACGTGTGTGTGTGTGTGTGTGTCAGCTGCGTGTGTGCGTGTGTGCGCTCTCTCTCGTGTGAGCAGAGTGTGCGTCTGCAGCTGGAGTGTGTGAAGGCTGCGTGTCGTCTGGATCGCTGTCTCGCTCTTCCACACGCTGTCTGTGAGCTCAAACAGCACGACACTGACCCCAGTGACCCCACCGTGACCCCTACAGAGGAGGAGACGGAGGTGAGCGCTGTGTAGAGCAGTGTGTGTGTGTGTGTGAGTGTGTGTGTCTGATGCCTGATCTGCACCTGCAGAGGTCAGAGGTCACAGAGCTGCAGTGTTTCCAGAGGCGTCTGCAGGAGCGTCTGCAGCAGAGCGACACACGGAGCGACGCGCCGCAGCGGGTGAGAGCCGTCACACAGATCACATGAGCAGCACACACTCGGAGCGAGAGTGAAACACCTGTGTGTGTGTGTGTGTGTGTGTGTGTGTGTGTGTGTGAGGCGTGGCACGAGGCGAGTGTGTTTCAGGAGCAGCAGCTGCGTGTGTGTCAGGAGTGTGTGGCCGTGTTTGTGGCGTCGCTGCAGTGGGAACATGCAGAGAAGAAAACTAAAGTGACGGAGACACACACAGCCCTACTGCATCTACAAACACTCCTGAGACCAGAGATACTTCACACTGACATCACACACACCATCAACACACACCGGCTGGTGAGCGCACACACACACACACACACACACACACACTCTGACCTGTCCTGCACGTCAGTGTTTGTGCAGTTTTATCTTCTCTGTGTTGTTCAGTTGTGCTTTAGTAGTTTTTAAAGTGCTATAAATCAGCAGAACAGATGTTAATATTCTACTAGAATGCTGGATCTCATCCAGATTGATGCGATCAGTTCTTCAAAGAGGTTTGTTCACACAGAAATTATAGTTCTGTTATCATTCATTCACCCTCATGTCGTTCCAATCCCATAAGACTTGAGTTCATGTGTGATCTAGAAAACATGGTGAAATTCTACCTTTTTAGTTTAGATACCATATGAAAGCTGAGTTCAAACCCTTTGAAAGCTTGAACATAACAAAAGTTATGGCTGTCTGAAGTTGGCTCATAGTTATGATTTTCCGGAATGTAATTTTGAGAAAAGCTTCTTCTAGTGAACGATCTCTGTCTGTCAGAAGCACTATACTCCATCATTACACAAACAGACTGACATTACCCAGAAGAGGACCGTTCTCTGTCTGTCATGATGTGCACAGTCTCTGAACGTCTGATCACTCCTGTGTTTGGACGGCACTAATAGTGTAGCTTGTAGAAAACCTGTGCATATTACAGACTGGCATCAGACTCCTCTTTTCTCTCTCTGAATGTTAATGGCTCCACCATATCATGATATTAAAATTAATTCATTAAATAAAACTTTGCGTGCAGGACTGGCGGGTTGATACACCTCTATTATACATGTTGCTTGATTTATTTTGATAGGTTAGCTGTTTTTGAGTTGTTAAGAGAAAGCAGCGTGTTCTTAACATGAGAGAAACAGTCTTTTCTGCTCGCTGCAATAAATCCCTGTTTTTCTGCAATAAGTGAATTTCGCCAAGATATTTTTAGAGATGATAGACAAGATCTTGTAGAATTATAATTGATTGAAACCCTAATTTTGACAAGAGTTACAATCTACTTTTCAAATTTCCTGAGAACTTCCCAGCATGCATCATATATGTAAACTCAACTGAAGATATTTAATGAAAGCTGCGCAGATTCTGTCCTTCTTCGAGCCCAAGTAACCAAAAATATTCACTAACCCTAAGATCATAAAAGCACTGTAAAATTAATCCTCATGAATCAAGCTCTTTAACTCAAATTTTAGAAGATTGCTTTACATGATGAACCGATTTAATTTAGGTTTTTATTCACATAAAATCACCTGTTTAGCCTTTATAGTCTTTTAGGATCTCTCTTTTGCTTGCCTGGACTTTCATTATTCTCGTTTTGATTCTGATGTTCCTGTCGAGTGTCACGAGTGAAACCATCTCTGTCTCTGTCGAGGCTCTTGAGGAGGCGGAGCTCCGGCTTCAGTGGGAGGAGTCAGTGGATGGGCGGGTCTGTGTGAGCTCAGATGATAAGGATGATGATGAAGAGGAGGATGTATTCATGGTGGACGGTGGAGTCGCGGCTGTCCTGCAGGAGGCGCTCTTCAGGAGGCAGCGGGTGATTGACAGGTGCAGCTCACCATTATACTGATTATTTGTGTGTTGCCCGGTTCACTCCTGCTGTTAACATCCGTCTCAGCTGACTCTGTTACATCAGATTAATTCCTCTGTTGTAAAATTCATCATTATTCTTGTAAAGCAGGTTGTGTAGAGTCAGAATCAGATTCTACATACAGATGAATGACAGACAGACAGAGACTCACGTCGCTCAGGGCAAACACACAGTAAGAATCTCTGTCTGTCAGAAGGACTGATGGACCAATCGTCAATAACTCTATCAATGTCATGCTCCCTGACAGCGGATGATTGACAGCTGAGTGGGCGGAGTCAATGCTGATCATCAGTGTAACAAGACAGGAGTCACTGCATAAACTACTGAGACTAGCATTATAAGCTGCTTTTTTGTTTGTTTGTTTTCTTTAAAGGTTAGGTTCAGCCAAAAATTGTAATTCATCCATCTTCTACTCCCCATCGAAGCATCCAAGGTGTGTGTGACTTTCCTCTTTCAGAATAATCCATTCAGAGTTATATGAAATATTGTCCTCTCTCTTCCCAGTCTTTTATGGGGGTGAGCGGGTGTTTGTTGTCAACAGTTGAGAAGACGTGAAATAAAGTGCACAGATCTGTAATACAACGTCCCTCACACGACTCCTGGGGGTGAATAAAGGCACCCTGTAAGATTCAAGATTCAAGATTTTTATTCGTCAAATATTTATATATACAATATTTATAAATAATTATATATAGCATATATAACCAGCAGTGAAATGTGAGTCCGGTCGGCTCCATGGACAGTGCAATTATTAAAGAAAACAACACAGATGAAAATATACATAAATATAGCTATGTAAGAATGAAATAAAAGTAAACAATAAAAATATAAGAATAAAATATAAAAAGATTGTAGAATTAAATATAGAACATAAAATAATGTGCATGAAAGTAAACTGTAGTCTTAAATATTAAGATACACAGGGATGTACAAGAGGCAAATGTGCAAACAGGGTGACACTGTCAGTGTGTCTATGTGAGGTAGTGAATGATGAAGATCTTACTGATAAAGTGAACATTAAGTGGAGGCATGAAGATGTTAAGAGGCTGGTTTAGAGTTTAGGAGTAAGTGTTTACCAGATGGCAGCAAAGTGAAAATATGATTACTGGGGTGGATGGAGTCCTTGATGATTTTAACAGCTCTACTTCTGCAGCGTTTGAGATAGATGTCCTGCAGAGAGGGAGAGCAGACCCTGAGATGCACTCAGCTAAGCGCACAACTCTCTGCAGGGCTTTGCAGTCTTGACTGGAGCTGTTCCCATAACACACTGAGATATACTGAGTCAATACACTTTCTATAGCCCCAGAATAGAAAGTTTTCAGGATTGCTGGTGAGACCCTGAATTTCCTCAGCTGTCGCAGATGGTACAGTCTTTGCCTGGCTTTATTAACCTGTGTTTGAATGTGTGTAGTCCAAGTCAGGTCCTCCGAGATGTTTACACCAAGGTACTTGAAGCTGCTCACCCTCTCCACAGGTGTCCCGCTGATCATAAGAGGAGTATAGGGCTGCTGCTGTCTCTTCCTGAAGTCCACAATCAACTCTTTAGTTTTACTCACATTCAGAGAGAGACAGTTGTCCTGGCACCATGATGTTATTTTCCCACCTCATCCAAGTATGCGGTCTCATTATTGTTGTGAATGAAGCCCAGAACCACAGTATCATCAGCAAATTTGATTATAGATGTGGAGCTGTGGGAAGACACGCAATCATGTGTGTAGAGAGAGAAGACCAGGGGACTCAGGACACAGCCCTGTGGGACTCCTACATTCAGGGTGATGGAGCTGGAGGTGTACTGGCCTACTTTCACCACTTGAGGTCTGCTGGTGAGGAAATCAAGAATCCAGTCGCAGGGTGAAGAATTCAGTCCGAGGTCTATGAGTTTAGAAGCTAGCTTTATGGGGACTATAGTATTAAAAGCTGAGCTATAGTCAATAAATAGCAGCCTTACATAGTTCCTGTTATTGCTGTCAATGTATGTAAGAGAAGAGTGCAGGATGTGAGAGATGGCATCATCGGTGGATCTGTTTGGGTGATAGGCAAACTGAAGAGGGTCCAAAGTATATGGTATGGAGGAGCAGATGAAGTTTTTAACCAGCCCCCCAAAGACCTTCATGACTATTGATGTGAGGGCAACTGGACGATAGTCATTCAGACAAGAGGGTTTATTGTTCTTAGGCACAGGGATGATGACCGATTTTTTGAATGAGGTGGGAAGATGTACCGATGTAGCAAGAGACTCATTAAAAATGGATGTAAACAAACCAGCGAGCTGATCAGCGCAGGACCGCAGAACACGGCCAGAAATCCCATCAGGTCCGGCTCCTTTCCTTACATTCACTCGCTTTAGTGCCCTCCGAACCTCGTCCTCCGACATGGTGATCGCATGATGATCTCTGCTCTGACTGCTGCTTCCTGACGCGCTGATCGACAGACTCACTCTGCTTAGATTGCTTTCAAAGCAGCCGTAGAAAGTGTTTAGCCTGTCAGCCAGCGACGGATCTGCTCTCGCCTCTGCAGAGGATTTATTTCCAAAGTCACAGTTGGTCCTCAGTCCTTGCCACATGCGTCGGGAGTCATTTAGCTGGAAATGTGACTCTCCTGTATCTGTGTTTGGTGGCATTTACTGCGTATCGGAGAGCATAGCACGATGCTTTGTACTCGCTCATGTTTCCTGACAGAAGACCGGTGTTGTAAGCAGCAGTGCGTTTGTTTAATGCTGCACGGATTGATCTGTCCACCCACGGTTTCTGATTTGAGAATGTCCTCATAGTTATTGTATCCATAGCTTGTTAGGCTAGCATGTTTACAAAGCTTAATGCTACATCCGTGAACTCGCTGACATCAGATGAACTTGTCACCACCCTCTGCACCGGGGGATCCTGAACGAGCCTATGTTTATATTCCGGTGTCAGGTCAAGTCACCTTTATTTCTATAGCGCTTTAAACAAAATACATTGCGTCAAAGCAACTGAACAACATTCATTAGGAAAACAGTGTGTCAATAATGCAGAATGATAGTTAAAGGCAGTTCATCATTGAATTCAGTGATGTCATCTCTGTTCAGTTAAATAGTGTCTGTGCATTTATGTGCAATCAAGTCAACGATATCGCTGTAGATGAAGTGACCCCAACTAAGCAAGCCAGAGGCGACAGCGGCAAGGAACCGAAACTCCATCGGTGACAGAATGGAGAAAAAAACCTTGGGAGAAACCATGCTCAGTTGGGGTCAGTTCTCCTCTGACCAGACGAAACCAGTAGTTCAATTCCAGACTGCAGCAAAGTCAGATTGTGCAGAAGAATCATCTGTTTCCTGTGGTCTTGTCCTGGTGCTCCTCTGAGACAAGGTCTTTACAGGGGATCTGTATCTGGGCTCTAGTTGTCCTGGTCTCCGCTGTCTTTCAGGGCAGTAGAGGTCCTTTCTAGGTGCTGATCCACCATCTGGTCTGGATACGTACTGGATCCGGGCGACTGCAGTGACCCTCTGATCTGGACACAGACTGGATCTGGTGGCTACGGTGACCTCGGAACAAGAGAGAAACAGACAAATATTAGCGTAGATGCCATTCTTCTAATGATGTAGCAAGTACATCGGGTGTTATGGGAAGTGTTTCTGGTTCCGATTTACCTAATTAATGCAGCCTAAAAATCCTTTAACTGATTTGGATATTAAAAGCATATTAGTATGTTATGTGTATGCCAGGTTAAAGAGATGGGTCTTTAATCTAGATTTAAACTGCAAGAGTGTGTCTGCCTCCCGAACAATGTTAGGTAGGTTATTCCAGAGTTTAGGAGCCAAATAGGAAAAGGATCTGCCGCCCGCAGTTGATTTTGATATTCTAGGTATTATCAAATTGCCTGAGTTTTGAGAACGTAGCGGACGTAGAGGAGTATAATGTAAAAGGAGCTCATTCAAATACTGAGGTGCTAAACCATTCAGGGCTTTATAAGTAATGAGCAATTTTTTAAAATCTATACGATGTTTTTGTTGGTGTTGCCGCTGAGCGGCAGATAGAATGGGCGGCGAATAATAGATAAATGTTCCTGATGAGGCGAGAAGGAGCGCGACAGAGTGGAGATATTCCTGGGGTCACACCATTTCTTGTTAATCATGAAACAAACTCCTCCGCCTTTGGATTTGCCGGCCTCGGCTGTCCTGTCCATCCGTAAAACAGAAAAGTTTTCAGACGGCGTTACAGTAGCGTCCGGAACAGAGGGCGTGAGCCATGTTTCAGACAAACAAAGGATGTTACAGTCCCTAATGTCCCATTGGAAACTTATCCTGGCTCTAAGATCGTCCATCTTATCCTCCAGAGACTGGACATTGGCCAGCAGAATGCTCGGTAAAGGAGGGCTGTGTGCTCTTTTCCTCAGTGAAAGTGACTGAAAGTGACCCATACTCAGAATTTGTGCTCTGCATTTAACCCATCCGAAATGCACACACACAGAGCAGTGAACACACACCCGGAGCAGTGTTCATCATTTATGCTGTGGTGCCCGGGGAGCAGTTGGGGGTTCGATGCCTTGCTCAAGGGCACCTAAGTCACTACACCCACCTACAATTCCGTCCGGCCCGAGACTAGAACTCACAACCCTTCGATTGGGAGTCCAACCCTCTAACCATTAGGCCACGACTTCCCCCTGTCTGACTTCCCTAAAGTGTCCTGAAACAGGTCAGTGAAGCGGTGTCCAATGTCCAAAAGTGTTTCTTTGTCGTAAATGATCAGTGCAGAGGTAATGTGTGTAAAAAGAGAAAGCAAAAGTTGGTAAAAAAAAAAAAAGGAAATAAAAACATATTCTAAGCGGAGCGAGTCAGCAGAAGTGAGGAAAACATTTGATATCTGGATTAATATCTTACAAAAACATGGATTCTCTACAGGGGGCCTTTATTCACCCCCCAGATGTTATATTACAGATCCTCGCACTTTATTTCACGTCTTCTGAACTGATGACCATGAACACCTGCTCACCCCCCATTGAAAGACTTTGAAGAGCAAGGACAATATTATAATATTTAATATAACTCTGATTGGATTATCCTGAAAGTCACACACACCTCGGATGCTTCGAGGGTGAGTAGAAGATGGATGAATTTCATTCTTGGGTGAACCAAGTCAGTTTTATGAATGTGTAGACTGGTCAAATTTGAGTTTGAAAATTAATATTAACATCTAGACTGAGATCCCATTTACACTGAGACAGATCTTAATATCAGCTGTAAACAAACCATGAGGTGCAGACACACTCTTCATCATCATCATCATCATGTGTAGATTCATGTGGAGATACTGACCGTGTGTGTGTGTGTGTGTGTGTGTGTGTGTGTGTGTGTGTGTGTCTCAGAGTGCTGCGGAGGAATCAGACACTCGAGCATCAACAAGATCAGCTTCAGCTGAAGAGACTGCAGACGTACTGCGAGCAGGTCAGCCGTCCGTCCGTCCGTCTGTTCTGTTCTGTTCTCAGCTCGTCATCACACATTCTCACGGACTTGAATAATTATTTAGGATAATTGTGAGTCTCCTCATCATGGATGTCAATCTATACGATGTTTGATAGGGAGCCAGTGCAGTGTGGACAGGACCGGGCTAATATGGTCATACTTCCTGGTTCTAGTAAGAACTCTTGCTGCTGCATTTTGGACTAGCTGTAGTTTGTTTACTAAGCGTGCAGAACAACCACCCAATAAAGCATTACAATAATCTAACCTTGAGGTCATAAATGCATGGATTAACATTTCTGCATTTGACATTGAGAGCGTAGGTCAATCTCATTTCAGTGAAGTTACTATTAAATTGTAAAGTAAAAAAAATAAATTAATTATTTTACACTTCACAAGTACTATCAATCAACTTAATTACGGTTAATTTTCTTAAATAAGACATCCTTGATGACGTACACAGCCTACAAATGTGACCTCTGGAGGAAAATTAAACGTATCAATTATCTGAATAATTAAAATGGTCAGTAATTAAATCATTTCATAAGTTGAATGAATCCACTTATTTCACAGCAATTTCAAATTAGGGATGCTGTATTTAATATGGAACACAGTTTTGACATGGCAGATTTGTGAAATTTAATGTTATGAACAATTTTGATATTTTAGAATTTGACATTCTGTTTTCATGGTATATAATTCATTATTCATTTAATTATATACTTTTATGTAACCATTTCATTAAGTGCTTTGTCATTTATTATAGATTTCATCTGTGGATTTCATACAAGCAAACATGTTACGTGTGTGTGTGTGTGTGTGTGTGTGTGTGTGTGTGTGTGGGCATGTTTTTGTGACATATCAGGACACAACTCTGTATAATGACATGGGTATGACACAGGTATTACAAGGAGAGGGTGACTTATGAGCACATAACCCATGTCCCCATTTTTCAAAACACTTATAAATCATACAGAATGAGTTTTTTTGAGAAAGTAAAAATCACAAAGTTTCCTGTGAGGGTTAGGGTTAGGTGTAGGGTTGGTGAAGGGACATAGAATATACAGTTTCTACAGAATAAAAACCATTACACCTATGGGATGAACACACTTTACACAAAAACAAATGTGTGTGTGTGTGTTTCAGGATCTGGAGTTTACAGCAGCGTTGGTCAAACAGTCTCTGATGTCTGTTCCTGATCTCCACAAAGTCCTGCGGCTCCTGCTTCCTACAGTACCTGAAGGAGAACTGCTGTCACTCGTAGATGCACTAGGACCCAGAGCAGGGTAACACACACACACACACATGCAGCACACACAGGTGTGTGTCTAAAATGGATCTGTCTGATCTGAATCATGACTGTGTTGTCTTCTGTAGAGCTGCTTACAGCTGAAGCTGAGTGTGTCTCATATCTGATGACTTATGATCATGATTACTGTTGATTTTGACCCGAAGGGAATCAGGAAGCTGCTCATCTCTGGCAGACAGACTGAGACATGACGTGCTGAGCAGAAATCTGTCTGACGCTCCTCGAGACAGAGACAGGTCAGTCTCACAATCTTTAGAAACACAAACCAGTGTTTGAGGCATTAACATAGACACTGACTACAAGAAGAAGAAACACTGAGAACATTCCCTGCGAACTCAGATTGTCACACACCCGCTTCATCCAGCTGTCACGGATCACTCCCATCATGCCATATGTTGAGTGTGTGCGTGTATGTGTGTGTATGTGTGTTCCTCAGGTTCCTCAAGAAGCGTCAGAAGCTCCTCGACAAGCTGTTGTCTGGAGCAGGACGTTCTGGAGTCGCTGAAGAGACTCAGCGTAGACGCCGCCGCAGACGAGAACTTCCTGTGCCAGAACCTTCCGAGGAGACCATGTTAGAGCCTGAGACGAGGGGAGGTGAGGAGGCGTGGCCTGAGACGAGGGGCGGCGATGGGGCGTGGCCCGAGACAAGGGGTGGCGAGGAGGCGTGGCCGGAGATGAGGGGTGGCGAGGAGGCGTGGCCTGAGACGAGGGGTGGTGAGGAGGCGTGGCATGTTGGTGTGGCTCAGGACAGTCTTGTCTCTATGAGGGATGGTAGTGAAGGGGTGTGTCCTGGGGGCGTGGCAGCAGCTGAGGGGGCGGGGTCTCTGGGCGGTGCTCAGGACAGTCTGGTGTCTGCGGAGGGGCTGTTTGTTTTCCACTGCGTTCCTCCTGCAGCCCAGCAGCACACGCAAACATCTCACTCACGCAAGAAGAAACGCAACTTCCTGAACTTCAAGAAGAGCAGTGTGGCTCCCCAGCCAAACATGTGACACTACATTGCAAAGCATCATGGGACTGTAATTGAGTCTTTTGTGTATCTCTTGTTCTTTTATCTTCAGCGGTACAGTGTCCAGATGTGAGTGTTTTTCCTTCACAAACATTCACTCAAATGATCAGGTCAGAAAGATGCATAAACAAAAAGACCTTTGACCTGTAGTTTACATTCCTTTTTATTAATCAATAATCTTTTTATTTTAATCAACCATGATAATTAAAAAAAGGGACATGGAATAACTTAAAACTGTTTTATTTCTGACACTTGCACATTTGTCTGCCATTTGATTTTGTTTTATATGAACCAAAGACTCTTTGTGAAGGCATCCTTTATTTAAAAGCTTTGAGAAATATCATTAACTCTTCACAGACGGCTGAAACTGAGTGGATCGTTGGTCAGTGAAGCTCAGAGCTGCTGTGCTTCTTCATCATCTTCATCATCTTCATGTTGCTGTTGTTTTGTCCTTCACAGTGTTTATTTGCAGCTGGTTTATCAGAAACCGAACGCCGCTGCGGCTTCATCCTGACAGACAGAGAGATGCTATGATTGTGTTCACATTTATTTAACAAAGATGACATCAGTTACAAACTGATCAAGACTTTAAATCAGACAGACGTACTTTTCTCTGTTGAAGGCAATGAAATCTTCTGCCAGCGAGTCTAAACTTCTTTGCACGTGCGTCGGCTGAGAAACAGACATATTTCATACATCAAACTGATGTATTAATAATGAGACCATCAGACTCAAGGTAATGTCTTTAAATACTCAGAATCATTCACTCTGAACCGAATGACTTTCTTTCTTCGGTCTGATGTCTCACACTGGACAGTTTTCAAGCTTCAGAAAGGACACAGATTACCTTTAAAACGTCTGATGATGATCTGTGTGATTTAAATCATGATTCACTGATCATCGTCCTCTGTTCTGTCACCGACTCCAGATGAATAATTGAACATGATTACAATGCAGGTCTAAATTCACACTTTTACGAATGAAATCCGCAGAAAGCCTCAAATAAGTGAAGTCAGAACTATAAATGTTGCATGCACTGCAAAATATGAATCTTTTCTTAAGTATTTGTTAAGTTTTGTTATCCAGTGCAAATGTCTAAAGATTCTTAATTCAAGATACACTTCCTGGAAAAGAACAATTAAGATAGAAAGTCTGTTTTTTTTGAGAAACTCAACAAAATTAAATGCATAATAATTATAAATAAAAAGAAAAACTACCTTCCTGTGAGTTGTTTTTCTTTTCAATTAAGTGTTTTTTTTTAAGCTTCAATGTATCTTAATAAAAACTGAAACGTAGATGTGGACCCTTCAGCAGCTCTAGAGAAGATCATATATAAGAGGGTTTACAGTCTTCTGTAGAGCCGTGTCACAAGTGAAAGTGATTACTTAAATGACTAAATCTTTGTAGAGTTTTTCTTCTTGTTTATTTTCTGTATTTATATAGCCCTACAGAAATAAAGTTGACTTCTCTTGGCATGATGTGTTTTTTGTGAACTGGAACAATGGTGATTTTCATGGCAGAAATCACCATTTCACCATCACCATACAATCTTCTAGTAAGAGCTAGAAAATCAGTGAATCAGGGTTTGTACCTCGCTGGCTGCTGTAGTTTGGTGGTTTTTGTGGCTGTGAGTGAATGTGTGTGTGTGTGTGTGTGTGTGTGTGATGAACGCACCAGCGGGTTGGAGGGTTGGTTTCTGCTCTTGGCCAGGCGTTTCTTCTTCTTGTGCAGTGGACGGGACTCCAGAATCATCTCCTCAAGCTCAAATGTGGGGTCACCGTTCAGACGGCGCTTCTGTGACAGACAGAGAGATCCAGCAGCTCGTGACTCGTGATGTTTCTCAGTGAGGGAAGCCAGGCTAAAGACCACTTACGTTTGGAACGAATCCAGGTGGGACGGATTTCTGCAGCACGGCATCCCAATCCACATCTGCCAGATACGGAGACGCCTGGACCTCAGACAGACTCGACGGGCGACTTGAGGGGTCTCTGGTTAGGAGCTGCACTCAATAAATGCATTTATATATTGATTTATTCTTTCCTCAAGAAAGGTTGTGGGAAAAGTAAATTGCCAGGAAGAAACAATCTTGAAATGTTAATGGCATGCAAGATTTCAGGATGAAGTAAGCTTATAAACTTTATTTGATTAATTCCCCATAATCATTCAATCTGCATAGAGGCACATGTGTTCTTTATGTAAAAAAATGGAACATGTCAAAGCTACAATCCATTAAAGATGAGGAATAATAAAAAAGCACTAATGATTCTACTGATTCCCTCTGATATTTCTCTATTCTCTTGTGTTATTTATGTACCCAGAGCTCCAGAATGCACAACAGTGTTCTTGTGTTTTCATGAACATGAGTGAACATTTCAGCACTCAAGTTCTGATGCAGAAACTCACACTGCGGATCAGATGCTTCATTCCTGGGCTCCAGATGCAAGAGAAGTGCAGCTGCTGACTGTGGATGATGCAGAGGACCTCAGCCGCTGCTGTACAGGAGCGGATCTCAAATGGACGCTGAAATACCAGACAAATGCCAGAGAGACGCCAGACAGACGCCAGACAGATGCCAGAGAGACACCAGAGAGACGCCAGACAGACGCCAGACAGATGCCAGAGAGACACCAGAGAGACGCCAGACAGAAACCAGACCAACACCAGAGAGACACCAGACAGACGCCAGACAGACACCAGAAAGATGCCAGAGAGATGCCAGACAGAAACCAGACAGACATCAGACATCAGAGAGACGCCAGAGAGACGCCAGAGAGACACCAGAAAGATACCAGAAAGATGCCAGACAGAAACCAGAGTTGCTGTAATAATAATAATAATAATAATAATAATAATAATAATAGTAATGGTGCAATTTGCTCTGGATTATGTGTTTGTAGCTCTGGTTTGAGTTGATAAGCACACCGATCCGTGCAGGAGCTCATATGCAGTGATGCCGAGAGCCCACCAGTCCACAGCGAACAAATATCCCACACCTCCGTCCACGAACGAGACAAACACCTCTGGTGCTGTTTCACACACACACACTTAACTCAATCATAATGAATTGATGGTTAGATTGGGATCCTCACACATCAGCTGATTCTGTTGGATTCGTCAAACTGCTGCTTTTTTTTTACTGAATTTTTATTTACACAAATTGTGTATGTATTTATATTCAGAATTGCATTTTACAGTAATGTTCCATATGAATTAACTAACAATAAGCAATAAATTTATTACCATATTTATTAATCTTTGTTGATGTTAATCAAAATACATTTGTTCACGTCCATGTGAGTTCACATTAGCTCAGGTTCATGAAATGAATAAACTCTAAATAATAGAAAGTTTTGAAAGAAATATTTACTTCATTGGGTTATTTTGATGGATCAGTTCACTCGCTAAAAACCTGCATGAGTTTCTTTCTTCTGTTTAACACAAAAGGAGATATTTTGAAGAATGTCACTGGTAGCCATTAAAGCATAGCCATATATACTCTGGTGACCAGAAACTGTTTGGTTAGCATTTTTTTCTAGCCTTCTATTTTTGTGAAGAAACTCAATATGAAGGACAATATGAGGATCGGTAAATGATTTGTAATCTTTTGGTGAATTATCTCTCTGAAATATTACTAGTTTTGCTATTAATCATTTAATCAGTGTGATGCAGCATATCAGGTTGTTGACAAGTGTTTCTGATCTCATTCGGTCAAACTCACCCATGTAGGGTTTGGTTCCTGCCATTGAGGAGACTGTTTCTGAGCCCTGCAGAATCGTGGCCACATTGAAGTCTGTGATGTGGACATGACCTAAAACACACACACACACAGAGACAACTGCTCTTCAAAAAAAAAAAAAAGATGTGTGGCTCATTATCTGAGCTACTGTGGTCCCTCATCATTATTTTCTCAGCATTTACTAGTGTAGACAGATGAACTCACCATGTTCATCCAAGAGAATGTTGTCTGGCTTTATATCACTGGAGACAGAACACACACACACACACACACACACACACAGTAGTGATGTTTCCTGATCAATCATGTTATTTTGACTTATCTGACTTACATTTTTGACACAATATTAACTGTCTTGCTCAATTTCACAATGAAAATGGTTCCAATCAAAGCCACGGCAGAACTGTTTTGTCTCAGAGCAACAAGCGTTTAGTTACTGAAGGAATCCATGTTTTTGAAGTCAATGATTCAGTAACACATTCATAAAGACAGCAGTCACTTGCCTCATTTCTGAATGAATCAGCCATTTGAACGAATCTGTTGAATCAATGACTCATTCAAACAAACACCTACTGGTTTGGTTTCGTTTTCATTCATTGCATTTTTTCCCAACATTTTTTATTTGTTTGTTTAAAAAATATTAAAAACATGAATCTTATACAATTCTTCATGCATTCTACATTTTGCAGTGTAAATGCATTTATGGCACCTGAGCTTCTCTAAACAGTCTCTAAATACATCTAAGCCACTTCAGATGTGGCTTCTTTTTAATACTGAGTTCATTTGAATGGTAACAGATCTACAGTTTCTTATTATTCTCAATGAAATAATTGAAACAATGTAAGACTTTGATGTGAAAAAATGACATTTAATAAGGTCAGTGGAAAAAAGACAAAGATATCTGTTCTGTTACACACAGCAACTCCTTTTCAGTTAATAGTTATTTCTCTTTTCTAGTCACGGAGCACTTTATTTTGACAGTTAAGACTTTAACTTTGTTCAGATTGGGGGTATTGTAATGTTTAATAAGTTTTTTTATGATGTCATTTTTTTTTATCATTTTATATTTTATATAACCCTTTTTTTAAATTGCATTTAAAAAAGTATAGATTTTGTTTGTATATGATGTCAATTATAGTTTTCAGAAAGAAAGTGGAATCAGCAGGTCAGACTTCAGAATCGGCGAAGAAGATGCATCTCTAATGTGTGTGAGTGTTTCTCACCGGTGGATGATGTGCGAGCGCTGCAGATAGTCGAGCGCTAACACAAGCTCACAGATGTACAGCTTGACTGTTTGCTCGTTAAAGCCAACCTTCTTCTGCAGATGGAAGCGTAAATCACCTCCCAACAGCAGATCCACCACCATGAACAGATCCTCCTCGTCCTGAAATGAAAACCTGCAGACAGGAGCGAGTCCGGCTCAACCCTGCTGATGTTTGATTTCTTATTTCTTTAACGCTTTATACAGTAAAGATTGTTTCAAGTCAGCTTTAAACTAGTGCTAGTGCTGTATATTGAATCTGTTTGTGACTTTATCACACAGATTATTGTTTTTTCACTGGAAATTATATAGTAATTCAAACTTTTTAAATTGCAAAAAGCATAATTGTGATGATAACCCATTTAATTTTTTAACACATATGCACCATACAAGCTAACATTTAACTAGTTGGTATAGTTGAAACGTTTCTACAGTAACAATTCCAAAGCGTTTGAGAGTGTTGTGTGAAACGCTCTTCTCAGTGTGATCAGGTGAAGGTGGTGGAGAGGACAGGTGTGTGGCTCACCACAGGTTGATGAGGAACGGATGTTGGAGTTGTTGCATGACCTGCAGCTCTCGGAGGACGTTTCTGACTTCATCTCTTTCAATGCATTTCTGTTTGTTCATGTATTTCATGGCATACATCTTCCTGGAGTCTCTCTTCTGCACAATACACACCTGCAGACCATCGTTAGTTTGATTAATCATAGCTTCCAGAGACGGGCTTCTGTCAGTCATTCATCACTGAACTCATCTAACATGCGTGACACACAAACACTGGAGGCTTCTATTTGTTGGCAGAAATGAATTCAAACATGCAGAAATGAGAGAGACTGACATTAGCTTCTTTTTCTTCCACTAAAAATATCTCAAAATAATACACCAGCCTTCAGCTTTCCAGACACAGAAAGAGAAAAGAGCGCTAATGCATTACAGCCTCCAGCAGAAACAACTCCATCAGAAAGAGACAGAGCTCAGTTCACTCATTCATCCCTCACTTCACACACACACACACACACACTCACGCTCACACACACACACACACACACACACACTCACGCTCTCACACACACACACACACACTCACGCTCTCACACACACACACACACTCACGCTCTCACACACACACACACACACACACACACTCTTTCCTGATATGTCCTGATATGATACAAAAACATGCCCACACACACACACACACACACACACACACACACTTGTGAGAATCTTACTTTTCCAAAGCTTCCCTTCCCAATGGCTCTGAGAATCTGAAAGTGGTCAAAGGAAACTAAAATAGAAAAAAGACACACACACATTTCTGTGACCAACTGATGTTTGTTCAGCAAATATACTTCATGGTTCATTGTTTAAGAATGATCAATGCATTATCTTTAGCATTGACCAGGGCTAGTTACCAGTTAACCAATCATGATGATTCTGATCATTCTCATCTCTTCTTACACACATCTAAACCCTCAGAGTCCGAGGAAAGCCGGGAATGCTGGGAATGCAGGAGATGACAGGGTTTGATCTGAACTCATCTAGAGCAGAACTTCATTCTCTCAGAGACAAACAGCATAAACATCAAACAGAGACACTTTCTGACACTTCACAAACTGACACGTTCTTCCTCACCCTCCTCATCCTCACACAGCAGCGGTGCTCCGTGCGACTGATTCCCGCCCATCATCAGCATCAGAAGACCTTCATCACAGCCGTGCATCCTTCATCCTTCATCATCAAGATGAAATACTGACCCGTCTTCACCGACACACCCTCAGTCCACCAGAGAGAGGGGGGGGGGGAGGGGGAGAGAGGGGGAGAGAGGGGGAGGGGGAGGGAGAGGAGGGGGGGGGGGAGAGGGGGAGGGGGAGCGAGAGAGGGGGGGGAGAGAGGGGGAGGGGGAGAGAGGGGGAGAGAGGGGGAGGGGGAGTGAGAGGAATGGAGAGAGGGGGGGGAGCGAGAGAGGGGGGGGGGCGAGAGAGAGACTTGTATTCATTTTTGTATTCTTTTAATACATACATGTACAAACCCGATTCCAATAAAGTTGGGACACTGTACAAATTGTGAATAAAAACAGAACGCAATGATGTGGAAGTTTCAAATTTCAATATTTTATTCAGAATGCAACATAGAAGACATATCAAATGTTTAAACTGAGAAAATGTATAATTTTAAGGGAAAAATAAGTTGATTTTAATTTTCATGGAATCAACACATCCCAACAAAGTTGGGACAAGGCCATGTTTACCACTGTGTGCATCCGCTCTTCTTTTTATAGCAGTCTGCAAACGTCTGGGGACTGAGGAGACAAGTGTCTCAAGTTTAGGAATAGGAATGTTGTCCCATTCTTGTCTAATACAGGCTTCTAGTTGCTCAACTGTCTTTGGTCTTCTTTGTCACATCTTCCTCTTTATGATGCACCAAATGTTTTCTATGGGTGAAAGATCTGGACTGCAGGCTGGCTATTTCAGTGCCCGGATCCTTCTTCTACACAGTCATGATGTTGTAATTGATACAGTATGTGGTCTGGCATTGTCATGATGGAAAATGCAAGGTCTTCCCTGAAAGAGACGACGTCTGGATGGGAGCATATGTTGTTCTAGAACTAGATATATCTTTCAGCATTGATGGTGTTCATCTTTCCAGATGTGTAAGCTGCCCATGCCACACACACTCATGCAACCCCACACCATCAGAGATGCAGCTTCTGAACTGAGCGCTGATAACAACTTGGGTTGTCCTTGTCCTCTTTAGTCCGGATGACATGGCGTCCCAATTTTCCAAAAAGAACTTTGATTTTTTGTATTTTGATTCGTCTGACCACAGAACAGTTTTCCACTCTGCCACAGTCCATTTTAAATGAGCCTTGGTCCAGAGAAAACACCTGCGCTTCTGGATCATATTTATATATGGCTTCTTTCTTGACCTATAGAGTTCTAGCAGGTAACAGTGAATGTCACGGTGGATTGTGTTCACTGACAGTGTTTTCTGGAAGTATTCCTGAGCACATGTTGTGATCTCCATTACAGTAGCATTCCTGTATGTGATGCAGTGCGTCTAAGAGCTGAAGATCACGGGAATCCAGTATGGTTTTACAGCCTTGACCCGTACACACAGAGATAGTTCCAGATTCTCTGAATCTTTGGATGATATTATGCACTGTAGATGATGATAACTTCAAATTCTTTGCAGTTTTTCTCGGAGAAACTTCTTTCTGATATTGCTCCATTATTGTTCGTCACAGCATTGGGGGAATTGGTGATCCTCTGTCCATCTTGACTTCTGATAGACACTGTCACTCTGAGAGGATCTTTTTAGACCCAATCATGTTCACAATTGACCTAATAAGTTGCTAATTGGTCCTCCAGCTGTTCCTTATATGTACATTTAACTTTTCCGGCCTCTTATTGTTACCTGTCCCAACTTTTTTGGAATGTGTGCTCTCATGAAATCCAGAATGAGCCAATATTTGGCATGACATTTCAAAATGTCTCACTTTCAACATTATATATGTTATCTATATTCTATTGTGAATAAATAACTGGTAACTGGTTTTAATGGAAACTGTAATGGTGACTGTGGGTTGTACTGGTATATTTGTACAAACGGCTTGCATGCATGACCCTTTTAAGACGTGTTGCCCCTTTAAGATGTGTTGCCCTTTTAAGTCTTATCGCCATTTTACCATTGCGCAGCAGTTGAAGAGAAGAGACATTTAGCCGATCCAATACAAGCATAATATGTGTGCGTGCATCCTAAAAGTGAGTTGTTCTTGGTAAATTATGTTTAGTATTGAGATTAAGTTATAATCTTGCAGGCATTTGCAGATATGATAATTATTTTCGATAGATTGTGCGTGCATAACCAGCGTTTGTTTACAAGCACGTTATGTATATCTGCCGTGATATTTTACAATTGCTTTATCTCTACTGTTCTCATGTTCTACATTGAGATAGATTGTCTTTAGTTAATCTGTCTGCTGTAAATTGCAAGTATAAGTGTGTTAATGAGGATTATGTGGTAAAATTACCTATTCAGATGCTAATATGCCAATCCATTGAGCTGTAGCATTTCACTTATATTCAGTAATATTGCTAGTAATGTTAATTTGTTGGGTTTAAAATCTGTATTATTCACCTTTTTGTATTTGTTATTTTTATACAGACCACACCTGTTATATGCTAAATGGGTAAGTAAAGTCCTCAAAGAAAGAACTGTTGTTGACTGAGTTCCTGGGCTCTGACCGGCCTACCAGTGCAAGTGATCCCTTCCACAGTCTTTTGATAACTCGCATTCCAAATCCTACAAAATGGTCCTTCGAGCCGGATGATCACTTCTCTGGATTAAGATGTCAGCCAGTTCTGAAACGGTAAACCCCTCGGTTCGCACAAAGCGCCATCCAGCCTATTTACAAGATTATGAGGTGGACTTGCAGAGCTTCCATAAAACAGTGTTACCAGTTAGTACGAGGGAACAACCAGTGGAGTCATCTGATGACGATTACTCTTCGCCACAGGTTGGAGCATCTGCTGCAAAGCCTAAGAGAGCACATGGTTTACCCACCTTTTCTTCCCCGTCGAGGCTGACGGTCAGGGATAAGCATTGTGACCATCCACGTCTTCTGCAGCAGCATATTTCCAGTCCTGCCTACCAGTCATCACCACAATATCCAAACCGACAGCTACAGTCTGAATACGGTGCAGAGTTCGTTCCCCTTGGTGATGAAGGTGATGGATACCAGAGTGACAGATCAGATGCTAGTTCCCTAAAGTTACAAAGGATCTCAGAGGAGAATTTAAAGCTTCGTGAAACACAGCAGGCCATCCAAGCTGATCTTAAACGAATTGAGACCGCCAAAGATGAGCTGATCCAGCTTTTAGACAGAGCCTGTAGTCTCCAGAAGCCTTTATCTATGTCCAACACCCGTTCTGATTATCCATCAGTTAAATTCCACGATGAAGCATATGCAGATGATGAAGACTGGCCAGAGCCTCCTCCACCCATTTCATACGATGAGCCAGAAAATATAAATCAGTGCGGCAGGCAAAGGATTAAGAGCACTACAAGAGCCACACCAACAATCACTCCTAGACTCACTTCTGTTGAAAAGACTAGGGATTTCGGCTATCCAAGTTCATATGATAACCAGTTTAGGTATGGCCAGTATCCTGCCCGACAGATAGGTCCTCCAAATGCACATGAACAACCAGGAAGTCTTTATCCTGAACAACACAGGACAGTTTCCTATAATGTGTCACCTCCCATGGCATCTGTGGATCTGACAGAGAAATATTACAAAGGTCCCTCGCCCACCATTCCTTACTTCTGCACCAAAGACCCAAGTGAGTTTGCTCGATTAAAAATAGCCTTGGAAAATCTTCTGCCACCTGATAGTACTGAGATGTTCAAATATCAAGTACTGGTTGACCACTTGAAATTAGACGATGCTTGTCTAATAGCAGATTCCTTCTTGCACTCCCCTACACCTTATCGAGACACCATGTTGGCCCTGAATGAGCGGTTCGGTCAGCCTCACCAAGTAGCATTAAGACGGATTGCCACTATTCTTGATTCACCTGATATAAGCCGCAATGACCCTTCAGCCTTTGAGAAGTTCTCTCTTCAAGTGCAGTCTCTAGTTGGGCTGCTTAAGACTTTAGGCCAGACAGGGAGCGTTGAGTTGTATTGTGGGTCGCATGTTGCACGCCTTCTCAATAAGTTGCCACCTGAAAGACGGGCTGATTTCCGCCGCCACATGTTACATCGGCCTGGGGTGACATACTCATTGGTAGATCTGGCAGAATGGCTGAAATATGAGTCTTGGTGCCAAAGCTATGATGATCAAACTGCCAAGGGAGAAAGCAGAGCCAAACGAGAGTTCCAAGTAGCTCCACGAGCACGCCAAACCACTGCCACAGTACTGACTGGGTCTGGAAATAGTGTTGATGTGAGAGCCACTGCAAATTCTCCTGCCAAGGTTGATGAGAAAGCTAAAGGTAGGCCCATGGTATATTGCTCTTACTGTCAGAACTCTGAACATGCTTTCAGTCAGTGCCCTCAAATTCCGACCCTCACCAAAGATCAACTCTCAGAGTGGATACGATCCAATAGGAGATGCTGGCGTTGTGGTCTTGCCCATCAGGCTGCCCATTGTGGTCTAAAGAAACCATGTCCACTTTGTCAAAGGAAGCATCTACGAATCCTCCATGAAGTAAATGAGAGGCCTGTCACAGTGTCATCCAAAACCGAGGCTTGCCTAGTTAGTTCAGCGACACAGACACTTTACCTGAACAAACCAGTCAGCAGTAATAAAGTTTTGCTCAAGATTGTCAGAGTACTCCTACATCATGGCAGTTGCACATTAGACACATTTGCAATCCTTGATGACGGTTCTGAGCGTACCATGCTTCTGCCAGATGCAGTACGAAAGCTTGGCTTGAGAGGTACTGAAGAAAGCTTAGCTCTGAGAACAATCCGTCATGATGTGCAAACCCTTGAAGGGGCTTCAGTCTCATTCCACATTTCTCCATACTACAATCCAAAGAAGCGATATCTGATATCCAGAGCCTTTACTGCACCACAGCTTGATCTCATTGACCACTCGTACCCAATAGCTAAGCTGCAAAGGCAGTACAAACACTTGGCTGGACTACCATTGCAGAGCTTTGAAAAGGCCAAACCTCTCATCCTTGTTGGCGCAGATCAAACTCACATGATCACACCAATTGAGCCAGTAAGACTTGGTCCACCTGGTGGCCCCGCTGCAATAAGAACCAAACTAGGCTGGACACTGCAGGGCCCTACCAGTCTGTTAGAGCAGCGACTCAAACCAAAGGAGTGTCTCCACATATCCCTTCCTCTTAGCACCACAGAATTGTGCAAGAATGTTAATAGGCTGTGGCAAGTGGATGTTTTGCCCTTTCGGAATGAAACGGAGTGCACAAGGTCAAAGCAGGACCAAAGGGCCATCGAACTGCTGGAAGCCAAAACAATTCGCATAAAGGTGGATGGAATACGCCGGTATGCAACACCCTTGTTACGTAAAGGTGACATGCCCCATCTTCACGCCACTATGGAAGCAGTCATGCCACGCCTACGAAGTACTGAGAGGAAACTTGCCAGAGACCCGCAACAAGCTGATGCCTATTCCTCCGAAATCCAGAAATTGGTTCAGTCAGGAGCAATCAGAATGCTCAGTCCAGAAGAAAGAGAAGGAGGTGGTGAGTGCTGGTTTATTCCACATCACATGGTGCACCATAATGGCAAGAATCGTGTGGTGTTTGATTGCTCATTTCAGTTTAATGGTCTCAGCTTAAATGATTCACTCCTCGCTGGCCCCATCTTGGGTTCATCTCTCCTTGGGGTCTTACTCAGATTCCGTGAGCATACAGTTGCCATCAGTGCGGATATCCGGGGCATGTTCCACCAGGTCCGCCTTCTTCCTGAAGATAGATCACTTCTTCGGTTTATCTGGCGTGACTCCAGGGAAAAGGGCACCCCTGATGTCTTTGAATGGCAGGTTCTGCCATTTGGGACAACGTGCAGCCCCTGCTGTGCAACCTTTGCCTTACAGCAGCATGTAAGAGACCATAGCCAACCGGGTGATGATGTAAGGTTCTCCATAGAACGATGCTTTTATGTTGACAATTGCTTGCAGAGCTTGCCATCACCAGAGGAGGCTAAGCAATTGGTTGATAAGCTGAGAGGTCTGTTAGCTGAAGGAGGCTTTGAATTGAGGCAATGGGCCAGCAATATTCCAGCTGTCATTAACCATCTTCCACCTGAAGCAAGATCGGATGGGTTTGAACTCTGGCTAGCCCATGAAAAGACTGATGTCCAAGAGTCCACATTGGGCCTTAGCTGGAATTGCCCAGCAGATGTTCTGACTTACCGTCACCGGCCCATCGATCATGGGGCTCCAACCATGAGGATTATTTACAAAGTTTTAGCCAGTCAGTATGACCCCTTAGGATATATCCTCCCGTATACTACAAGGGCTAAGGTACTGGTCCAACAACTTTGGAACAAGCAGCACAGCTGGGATGATACTCAACTTCCCCAAGCCTTGGTTCAGAGCTGGAATGAATGGGAAAATCAGCTGCAGTTTCTTCACAAAATCAGTTTCCCAAGATCATATGTACCAGCTTCAGTAGATCAAACAAGATCTATTATAGACCTTCACGTGTTCAGTGATGCTTCAGAGAGCGCATATGGAGCAGTCGCCTACCTGCGCACTGAAGATCAGCAGGGTAAGATCCATCTGTCATTCGTATTGGCACGTTCTAGAGTAGCACCTAAAAGAGTCCTGTCAATACCCCGCTTGGAGCTCTGTGCTGCGGTAATTGGTGCACAGCTAAAAACCCAGTTGCAGAAGGAATTAACATTGCCACTTCGCCACACAGTTCTCTGGACAGACTCTACTACAGTGCTGTCTTGGATTCAGTCAGAGTCTTGCCATTTCAAGGTTTTCGTCGGTACCAGAGTGGCTGAAATCCATGAGCTTACCAACATCACCGCTTGGCGATATGTGGATTCAGCTCAAAATCCAGCGGATGACCTTACAAGAGGAAAGACTCTAAAAGACCTTGCTAAGCCAAACAGATGGAGCCATGGGCCCCCATTCCTGCTCCTTTCCTCAGAGAACTGGCCAGCAAACCCTACAGAGTGCCCCGAGATTGACAAGTCTGAGTTCAAGAAATCCGCATTCTGTGGAGTTGTAGCTGTAAACGGACAATTTGGCAGTGAGTACAAGACCTGGACAGAGCTGGTGAAGGCCATTGCACAGGAGCTACATGGGGCGGCTGGAGAGTCAGGAGAACCTACAGCAAACACTTACCAAACAGCAGAGACAGTCATACTCCAGAAGGTGCAAAGTGAGAGTTTTCCTGAAGAATTGCAACGGTTGAGATCAGGCAAACCTCTTCAACACAATAGCCGCTTACTTACCTTAACTCCAGAATATGACACATCGACCAATCTAATCCGGGTTGGTGGTAGGTTACGACATGCAGAAACCTTAGATCCTGCCCTGAAACATCCAATCGTACTAGATTCTAGACATCCAGCCGTGAAATTACTTCTTCAAGATTTTGATGAAAGACTCTGTCATCCAGGCCCTGATCGGGTGTTTGCAGAAATAAGGAGAAAATACTGGGTGTTAAGAGGAAGAGCAGCCATCCGCATCTTACAGCATGCCTGTACAGAATGTCAAAGACTCAGAGCCAAACCTACCTTTCCCAAAATGGCAGACCTTCCTGTGGCACGTTTACGCCTCTACAAACCAGCCTTCCATTCCACCGGTATGGATTGCTTCGGCCCTTTCCTTGTAAAGATTGGTCGACGAGTAGAAAAGAGGTGGGGAATCCTCTACAAGTGTCTTACCACACGAGCCGTGCACGTGGACCTGCTTAACAGCTTGGACACAGATTCATTTTTGATGTCGCTACGTAGGTTTA
The DNA here is from genome assembly GCF_003368295.1 of Carassius auratus. Lineage (NCBI taxonomy): Eukaryota > Metazoa > Chordata > Actinopteri > Cypriniformes > Cyprinidae > Carassius > Carassius auratus. The sequence continues at coordinate 33,452,249 of NC_039256.1, read as the reverse complement.
TTGCTCGAAGAGGTTCCCCAGTAGAATTACTGTCAGACCAAGGAACAAATTTCCGAGGTGGTGAACGGGAACTGTGCGAGGCATTCCAGGCCATGTCACCTGATCTCCAGCGAAAACTCGCACCACAAAAGATAGCATTCCATTTCAATCCCCCTGCAGCACCACACTTTGGGGGAGTGTGGGAAAGGGAGATAAGATCCATTAAAATGGCACTATCTACAACTATTGGGGACCAAACAGTACCAGAGGAAGTACTCAGGACTGTTCTGATCGAAGTAGAGAACATCCTTAACTCCAAACCCCTCGGGTATGTGTCTTGTAATGTGGCTGATCCTGATCCAGTAACACCCAACCTTCTTCTCACAGGGCGGCTAGACAACTCCCTACCTACAGTCATATACCCTAAAGAAGAGGGATTGAGTCGTCGCCGTTGGAGACACTCTCAAGTGTTAGCTGACCACTTCTGGTCCCCTTTTATCCGCCATTACCTTCCGAACTTGCAAGTCAGACAGAAATGGCAACATACATTCCCTAATATGACCACCGGCACAATAGTCATGATAATGGATCCTCATCAGCCCAGAGCCCATTGGCCAATTGGAAAGGTAGTCCAGGTGCATCCCAGTCAAGATTCGCAAGTGAGATCAGTGGATGTCCAAGTTCAAGGGAAAATTTATACTAGACCTGTAGCTCGACTTGTGGCTCTACCCCCCCTTCCTGAAGATGATACAGAGGAGACCAATACCCCAACCCAGCAGCAGTGACACACATGCAACCTTCCCAAGTGTCAAATTGAACACAATTTGGGGGCGGCTGTACAAACGGCTTGCATGCATGACCCTTTTAAGACGTGTTGCCCCTTTTAAGATGTGTTGCCCCTTTAAGATGTGTTGCCCTTTTAAGTCTTATCGCCATTTTACCATTGCGCAGCAGTTGAAGAGAAGAGACATTTAGCCGATCCAATACAAGCATAATATGTGTGCGTGCATCCTAAAAGTGAGTTGTTCTTGGTAAATTATGTTTAGTATTGAGATTAAGTTATAATCTTGCAGGCATTTGCAGATATGATAATTATTTTCGATAGATTGTGCGTGCATAACCAGCGTTTGTTTACAAGCACGTTATGTATATCTGCCGTGATATTTTACAATTGCTTTATCTCTACTGTTCTCATGTTCTACATTGAGATAGATTGTCTTTAGTTAATCTGTCTGCTGTAAATTGCAAGTATAAGTGTGTTAATGAGGATTATGTGGTAAAATTACCTATTCAGATGCTAATATGCCAATCCATTGAGCTGTAGCATTTCACTTATATTCAGTAATATTGCTAGTAATGTTAATTTGTTGGGTTTAAAATCTGTATTATTCACCTTTTTGTATTTGTTATTTTTATACAGACCACACCTGTTATATGCTAAATGGGAAAGTAAAGTCCTCAAAGAAAGAACTGTTGTTGACTGAGTTCCTGGGCTCTGACCGGCCTACCAGTGCAAGTGATCCCTTCCACAGTCTTTTGATAACTCACATTCCAAATCCTACACTTACTGTGTATTTATAGCATTTGTTTCAGTTTGTCTTTTGGAACTTGACATTATAAAAAAAAACAAAAAAAAACACCTACAATCAAGTGCAGTTCTATTTTACAGTGTGGATATATGGTACCACCACGATACCTAAGGAAAGCGCAAGTAGGGGTTAGCCTTGAGTTTGGGTAAAAAAAGAAAAAAAAAAAGGTTTTCATTCCTGCACTCCTAAAGCATGGGACTCTATTAGGAGTGCAGGACTGGATTAGAAAGCTGGGCCAGGGCAGGAGGGCATTGCAGCACACAGGATATGCGTGCAGACAAACTGGCAGGACTCCGGTGGCACATACCCAGCTGTGCCTGTGGTAGGAGATGATAAAATGGGCAAATGTGCAGGCAGCCAGATGACCACATGGTTGAGTGGTGAGCTTAGAAGGATTACAGACAGGGAAAATGTTCAGAGCTTACAGGGCAGAGGAGATGTTGCTTGTTTGACATGCGGCAGGAATTACACTCAGATTAGAGGTACAGCGTACAGCCAAAGCGAAGCTTTATGGAAATACAGCCAAAATAATGGTTCTTAGAAATAAAGAAAAGCAAAAAGAGGATTAGAGCTTGAATCCTTTTACTCAAGACTTCTTAAGCAACTTTAATTTTGTTTTCACATTCAAAGCGAATTAATGCGAGACTTTGGAATCTGTGAGTCCTCACATTCGTACACAGTGACGTATTAGAACATATCAGCGATAGCCAGGCTTTCAAAAAGTTTTTGTCAAACATGTTGGATGAGTGCTTTTCACAGCAATGCTTAAGAACTGTCCACTAAATATAGGGGTATTGTCAAATTCCTTACCTCTGAATGCTCAAGTGTGACCTTTATAAAAATAACCATGCGTCACTGCTCATTTCATCCCTCACAAGCACACGCACAAGCACACACACACACACACACACTACCCATCTGTGTTAGAGATGTCTCAGTCCTAACGCTGGAGAAATCTTAATGTTCCACTTTCATGCACGGGGCTCACCTCCGCTAATGGCTAAGCTGCCGTGACCGCTTTGCATTCTCTGTGCTAAGCTCAATTCGCCATCGCCTTTCCAGCTCTGACAGGAGAGCTTTTTTTCACCGCTCCCATCTCCGCGCACCATTCCAAAATGGGAGCATCCACATAAATACACGCGCTCACAAACACACGTGCACCAACGGGAATGGGCAGAGCCAAGCTGCCTTTGTTTCCCCAACCCAATTTGTTCCTGCCAATATCGGGCTGATGGATGGCTTTTTATTATCATGCCATGGCGACAGATTGAAAGATTTCCTTGCAGTTGCCATGCTTTTGTGTGTGCAGCAACATTTGCCCTGGATTTAATCAAAAGCAAGCAGACACGCACACATTCGCACACGCCACACACTCACACGGAGTGATGGAATTGGCAAAAAGTTGAATGAATCAGAAAGAGACAGAGAACATGAAAAAGTGGAAAGGGGAAAGAAAGAGCTTGGGAATGGGGAGGGCTAAGACCTTGAGCTGCCCTTCACATCAGAAACAAAACAGATGTACAGTGACCTTTATCCAGGGAAACAACCCCTTTTTGTTGGTCTATCTACCAAATGTCCCAGGGTATTTTTGCATTTTTGTGCATTCAAAATGGCCTGTAAGGTTAAGTGTAATGTAACAAGAAAGGACACACAGCAGACCTGCAGATTCTGCTTCAGTCGTGTGGTGTTTTTTTTTGTGATAAAAGAGGGCATTGCTTGTTATAATAGCTTTACGTAATAAGGTCAAGGTAGTTCCCCTTCTAGGTAACTCCATACATTGGGGAATGAAGCCTGCATGACCAGTGTCTGAAGCATGTGTGAAGCGATGCCAATCTATTGGTCCACCTGGCCCCTGACATCATAGGCGGGGTGCCTGGAAATATAAAAGTGCACCTGCAGAATACTTCATCCTTTTGGCAGTCTTCAGGAGCCATTTGTTTGAAGTACATGTGATAGACCAGCACGGCTGAGTGTTGTGGAGAGTGTGTGCCTCTGTGCCCGGGGTTTCTGACACTTGATGACACACACGATCAATGCGTTATGTGTCTTAGTTAGGAGCTTGCACATTCAGTGCTCTAGGACTCTAAACATGCTCATTGTGAGTATCTCCAATAAGAAGCTCCATTTGCATTTGTTCCTTTTTTTTTAAAGATAATTGACAAGCGTTTGTGTCCTGCGTTATGGGTCCTGCTTCTGCTGAGGCACGGCTAAGACTCGGATCATGGGACTTGCAGGGTTAAGATGCTCTTTTGGGTTATCGATCCCATGTATAGCACTGAGGGAATCTGTGCCTCAGTGTTTGGATTCTTAAACTTGGCATACTCTTACACTTGGCATATAATGCATTTGCACTGTGAAAAGCACAAGCGTTCAGAGTCACATGCTCTTTGTGATGAGTCACCATGTCAGGCTACGCTCTCGTTTGTTCCTATAGAGACAAATCATCATAATCTGAAGCGATTTGTTGGGGGTCTAACACTCTCCATTGAATTTATATTGAAGTAGGGAGACTGAATTAGTTTAAGTCTATGGTCATTTTAATTGTGATGATTTTGGCTCACATTTAACAAAAACCCACCAAATCAACAAATTAGAATATGGTGACATGTCAATCAGCTAATCAACTCAAAACACCTGCAAAGGTTTCCTGAGCCTTAAAAATGGTCTCTCAGTTTGGTTCACTGGGCTACACAATCATGGGGAAGACTGCTGATCTGACAGTCGTCCAGAAGACAATCATTGACACCCTTCACAAGGAGGATTAGATACAAACATTCACTGCCAAAGAAGCTGGCTGTTCACAGAGTGCTGTATCCAAGCATGTTAACAGAAAGTTGAGTGGAAGGAGCTGAGTAGAAATTTGGAGCACTTCATGCTTCTCTCTGCTGACCAGCTTTTTGAAGATGCTATTTTCATTTTCCAGCAGGATTTGGCACCTGCCCACACCTCCAAAAGCACCAAAAATTAATTAAATGACCATGGTGTTGGTTTGCTTGACTGTCCAGCAAACTCACAGGACCTGAACCTTTGAGATAATCTATGGGGTATTGTCTAGTGGGAAATGAGAAACAAGAGACCAAACAATGCAGATGAGCTGAAGGCCACTGTAAAAGAAACCTGGGTTTCTAGACCACCTCAGCATTGTCACAAACTGATCACCTCCATGCCACGCCGAATTGAGGCAGTATTAAAGCAAAAGGAGCCCTTACCAAGTATTGAGTGACATGTATAGTAAATGTACTTTCCAGAAGGGCAAACAATTTTTTTTTTTTTTTTTTTTTTTTTTAAGTATTCTAATTTGTTGAGGTTGTGATTTGGTGGGTTTTTGTTAAATGAGAATCAAAATCATCAAAATGAAAAGAACCAAATACTTAAACTACTTCTGTCTGTGTGCATTTAATTTATTTAATACAAAAGTTTCACAATTTGAGTTGAATTACTGAAATAAATGAACTTTTTTAGGACATTCTAATTCATCGAGAAGCACCTGTATTATGATAACTTGATAACACCACATGTAAATTCTCCAGCACCAGTACCTGGTTGAGCTCTTAGGTGGCAGTATTGTGCCTTAACGCTCACACTTGTCACACTAGAAAAAGAAGCAGCGATTGCCATTATTTTACTAGTCATAAAATGGGAAATGTTATATTAACCTTTTAACAGGGGTTTTCTGTATTCATATATTTAAGTTAAGGTTGATTATTTTAATAAGTACCACATTTCCTTTACTCATCTTGTTTCTGTGTTTGCAATCAATATGGCCTGTGCGTGGCAGTCCTAATATATATATATATATATATATATATATATATATATATATATATATATATATATATATATATATATATATATATATATATATACAGAGGTGGGTAGTAACGAGTTACATTTACTTCGTTACATTTACTTGAGTAATTTTTCGGGGTAACTAATACTTTTCGGAGTATATTTAAAGATGGGTACTTTATACTCTTACTTGAGTAAATTTTTGGGGAAAAATCTGTACTTTTACTTCGTTACTGTGGCCGACGCCCCTCTCGTTACTTTATCTTAAAGCAATAAATGTTATAAATGCTTCAGTTTATTCCAAACACGCCGTCTACTTTTCTCTGGGCAATGAGCGATGCCCATTCGCGAATGATTCATTCTTTTGAGTCAATTCTGTTCAAAGGCTTGATCAAACCAATTGGCAAACGAGTGAATTGGTTCATGAATCAGTTTGAATGAGTCGTTCAGCTCCCTGCCTCACGCGCTGAGCGTCTGAAGCGGTTCACTCAGAGCTGTAACGTTTAAGAATATCAGCAGCGCTGAAAACGGGGCTATGGAACTGCACTGAATTGAAAGCAAATTTACAAAGGCTATTATTTGCTTGCGATGGAGATCCTTATTAGATGAACACCACTGTCTACTGTTTAACAGGTAATAACTTGGGCTACATTCGATTACAGTACACGATACCACTGTGACATTAGTTTGTTGTAAGTGTGTGGCTTATAACAGAGGGGAGTCAAGTTGAATGCAGCTTCTAAAAGACAAAAAAATAGCCGATTAAGATTTTATTAATTTTAATACAATCACACCGGTGCGAGTACGTTCAACAAGTCATATCAGCTGCTAAATTCAGATCTGCGATCGCTTGCTGGCGCTGAGCCAGAGACAGACGCGTTTTTACAGCGCTGCGCATTATAACCAATCACACAAGATTCTGTTGAGCTTTTGAATGCAATGGCCAATCAGAGGTGTTCAAATGAGTCATCGCTAAAATGCCGGTGCTTCCTTCACTCGCTCACTGAATGGAGACCTCTTTCTGGCGAATTCTCTCGTCAGAAACAACAAAGTGCAGATGTGTGTACGAATCTATAATTAAGTTATTGATTTCACAGTGTTAACAGTTTCAGTGATTTTAATGGGAGTTTCTGAGAGTGATTGAAATCTAGACATTCAGTGAAAATGATCTTTAATCATGTAGATGTTATTTGCTCTCTTTCTGAACAATGAAAGATTAGTAGCAATATTTATATCACATTAACTTTCAATGTTAAATTCACATTTAATATAAAGTCAGTCGTATTAAAAATATGTTATGGCATGACACCTATATTTGTTACTTAAGTAAACAGACAGGGTTTTATAATAAATTACATAAATTGGAGTAAAGGCTGATGAAATATATACATTCACACACACACACATACATTACATACATTTTATCTATTTATTTTAATAAAAATAGGCTCCGTATATATGACCCAAAGTAACTAGTAACTAACTACTTGAGTAGATTTTTTTTATCCGATACTCTTTTACTCTTACTCAAGTAACTATTCAAGACTAGCACTTTTACTTTTACTTGAGTAAATATTTCTAGAATTACTTTTACTTTTACTTGAGTAAAGTTTTTGGGTACTCTACCTGTCACACCTGGACTCATTTAGTGTGTTTTTGCCCGTGACCCAGTTTCTGTCTTTCCGTGTTTGGTTTGATTAGTTCCCAGGTGTGTCTATTCTATTCCTCATGTGTTCCATGTCCCTGTTAATTTAGTCATGCCATCCACCTGTGTTTCCCCAATTATCCTTTTGTACATAAGCCTTGTCTTTTCAGTTCTGTTTTGTCGGGTCTCCTCACTTGTGACTACTCACTCACTTACGTGTGTCTATCCCTGTGCTCCATGAGTTGTATATATTAAAAGCCTTATTCCGTTTATCCTCGGCTCCGTATTCCTTCAGGCAGTGTAAACCGTGACAGAAGACCCGACCAAAAAAAGAAAGTTTAAAACTGTGTGTTTTCCCTCCGTTTTGCTTTTGTTTTTCACAGTCTTTTCTTTTCTTAGTTTCTATGGATCCCCTCTATCGTCCCGAATTCCCCATCCTCCTGCTGAAGCAGGAAGGACGTTCTCTCGAGGACCATACCAGACAGTTTCTTCTATTAGCTAATGCCACCAGCTACCCGGACGACGCGCTCTGCACCTTCTACAACACCAGCCTGAACTCCAAATGCAGAGCGTTGTCGTCCGAAGATGGTCCTCGGGAGGATTTCGCCGCATTCGTGGAGTGGACTCTGGCGAGAAATGGCTCACCTTTCACCGTCTGCCCGATAGTGGATCTCGCCAGTCCCACTCCCGACCCAGAGACCAGCCAGCCACCATCACGGAGCCAGAGCCCACCGCAGCCGCAGAGCCCGAGCCATCCACTGACAGGGAACAGGATCTCGAGAGCGCGACTGACCAGGTGTGTGAGCCGGCCACACCGTGCATCGTGGGAGTCCTCGTGGAGATCGAGGGCGTGGAGGAAAGCCCTGCCCACACTCCTGCGACTGAGGGTGAGCCGTATACAGTCTCTGAAAGTCATATGGAGCAAGTTCTGGATCTGATGGACTGGTCTATGGAGGTAATCCCTAATATTCCTGTTTCTCCGCTGGTTCCGTCCAGCCCTGACTCCCCTGTATACCCTCTCAGTCTCCCACTCATACCTCCTCCAGTCATTTCCTCTGCTCCATTTCCGCTGGTTCCGCCCAGCCCTGAGTTTTCTGTTTCTCCGCTGGTTCCGCCCAGCCCTGAATTTTCTGTTTCTCCGCTGGTTCCGCCCAGCTCTGAATCTTCTGTGTCTCCGCTGGTTCCGCCCAGCTCTGAATCTTCTGTGTCTCCGCTGGTTCCGCCCAGCCCTGAATCTTCTGTCTCTCCGCTGGTTCCGCCCAGCCCTGAGTTCCCTGTGTCTCCGCTGGTTCCGCCCAGCCCTGAGTTTCCTGTTTCTCCGCTGGTTCCGCCCAGCTCTGAATCTTCTGTATCTCCTGTGTTCCCTCCCGGCCTCCCTCTCCCACCTCCTCCAGGACCTGCTGGTCCCTCTGCTCCACTTTCGCTGGTTCCGTCCAGCCCTGATCCTCCTGTCCTTCCCATCCCTCTCTCTCCTCCTCCTAGACCAGCCAGTTCCTCGTCATCCCTGCTGGTGCCAGTCAGTCCCGCAGCTCACCCTCAGTCCGCGCCATCGGGGCGCGGTGGTTCGCCGCTGGACTGCCAGTCTCCAGCTCCGCCTTGGCGTGTTAAGGCCCTGTCTCCGCCTCCAGCCTCCGAGCCCTGGACTCCTCCTCGGTCCTTCGACCCAGCGGCTCCGCCTTGGCTCTTAGCTCCCTCGTCTCCACCGTGGCCTGTCATCCCACCTGCTCCACCGGGCTCCCTCGTCCCTCCGGCTCCACCTTGGTCAGTCGTCGACCATCCGCCGCCTCGGGACTCCACTCCTCCAGTTCCACCTCGTCTTTCCATCGCTCCGGCTCTGTCAGGCTCCTCCTTCCCTCCGGTTCCACCTCCATCCTCGGTCGCTCCGGCTCCACAGCGGTCTGCCTGGACCCCGCCTCCGCCTTGGTCGCCTGAGCCTTCTGCTCCACCTAGGCCCTCCGGAACCTCGACGTCCCCCTGGCTCTGCGGCTGTGCTGCTCCATCTTGGGCTCCTCACCCACCGGTGCAGTCTCCGCCTGTCGGCCCCCTGGTGTCGTCGATCTCTCCTTCACCATGGCTCCTCCCGCCGTCGACTCCACCTTGGATCTCCGTCCTGGCTGGTCTCTGGTGGACCATCTGGCTCCTCCTGCTCCTGTCTCCTCCCTGTCTCCTTCCTCCGTGGTCCCTGTCTGCTGGCCCCCTCCTGGGAGTCCGTCCTCCACCGGAACCTCCTCCCAAGTTCCCACCCACGCCTCCCTCGGTTGTTTCTACGGTGTGAGGACGCACCTGCCGGGAGGGGGGATTAATGTCACACCTGGACTCATTTAGTGTGTTTTTTGCCCGTGACCCAGTTTCTGTCTTTCCGTGTTTGGTTTGATTAGTTCCCAGGTGTGTCTATTCTATTCCTCATGTGTTCCATGTCCCTGTTAATTTAGTCATGCCATCCACCTGTGTTTCCCCAATTATCCTTTTGTACATAAGCCTTGTCTTTTCAGTTCTGTTTTGTCGGGTCTCCTCACTTGTGACTACTCACTCACTTACGTGTGTCTATCCCTGTGCTCCATGAGTTGTATATGTTAAAAGCCTTATTCCGTTTATCCTCGGCTCCGTATTCCTTCAGGCAGCGTAAACCGTGACACTACCCACCTCTGTATATATATATATATATCAATGAGACTAGATTAAACTTCTAAATTATTTAAGCTAACGGAGTGTGTTAAAATGTAAAAGATAGGCTGACCAATCATTTTCTCCTATTCAATTTGGATATATTACTTATTGGGACAAAAAAAATAAAAAAAAAATTCTCGATTCTTGCAGATTGCAATTTGTAAATGTATGTTCTGTTACTGCCTCTACATTAAATATCTGGGTGTTATATTAGACAGCAACTTGTCCTTTGAAAAACACATTTCCCATGTTACAAAAACAGCATTCTTCCATCTTAGAAACATTGCCAAGCTATGAAACATGGTATCTGTTTCTGATGCAGAGAAGCTAATTCATGACCTCTAGACTGGACTTATGGATCTCATAATTTTCGACTGCAGTTATATCTGCACATTATTATTTTTAGCTTGGGTTAAACTAATTAATTTTACTTGGTTGAAACAGCAGCTATGTTAATTAAGTCTCTATTTATTTCTCTGTTTTGCCACAGGATTTACATCAGCTCCAGTCTGGATCCAAAACACATGAGAAGAGATGATGTCACCCCCTCAGAGGACCTCAGATGATATCAACCCTGAAACAACATACAGAATTACCAAATCTTGCTATAAGTTTGATTGCATCATATAATAATTGCTGTTAATAGTGTTCATCGTCTGTTAGATTGTCTTTAATAGATTTTTTTTCCATACATTTCTGCCATATTCTGCCATACTGATAAGCCACTACTAAATATTGTAAAAACTAAATTTTCTGTAAAGTTGCTTTGCAGTGATTTGTATCGTAAAAAGTGCTATACAAATTAACTTGAATATGAAAAATATAATATTTAATGAATCACAGATCTATGCCCGTTTCTACATTTGATTGAAAAATAAGGCTCAATGAGTGCAGCACTGAAAATCGGCACGGCTACCTAAGGTCCCAAATACATCATCTTTGTCCATCTTTGTCATTGGTCAAATGACCCTTTGCCGGCAGTTTGACTGACAGGCGATCTGAGCAATCATAACACTGAATCTTTCAATTTGCCTGACAAACAAAGAGAGTAGATTAATGTCAGTGGACTTGAACTTGAGAAAAATGGACTGCATCGATGACCCTCTGGTGTTCATTCATGTTTATTTCATGCTAAAACTACTAAAGAGGAAGAGATGATCAGATCACATGCCACTTGAACGGAGCCGCTACAACAATCTGTTGTGACACATTAAAGAGCCACAAAACCGTATTTGTTCAGTTGACATGACACTACGGTGAAGGTTTAAGGTTAGTATTTGTTTCAGTGTAGGAGATCAGAAAAGTGATTGATGTGAGCAATGACATATTCAAAATCAGCTGTGGGATGGGAGGTTTGTGGGAGGTTTGTGATTAGCTGGTTTGAGGAAGAAAAAAAAATCACAGGGATATATCACACTTCATCAATCATACTGTACTAAAAACAAAACAACCGCTAAAGTAAAAAATGAAGTAAGATTTTGATCACCTTAAATGGATATTGATACCATTTCCCCCCGCCGTCTAATGATTTCTCCCTGTCCTCAATGCTCAGCCACTCTGATTATCTGCTCCCATACCAAAATCAAACAAATGATAAAAAGTGGATTAAAAGATATCTCCATCACAAGCTGCACCCTTCCCAAAATGCCTGCCTGTCATTCTTACTGCCGCAAAAAGCTTTCAATTTATTTCCCTCTTGTTCAGGGACTGATTCATGCGGGCAGGAGGTGCAGGGGATGAAACTGGCTCCCGTGAACATTCTCGTTCCTGTAGGCCCATATCTATATCCAACATCTTACTGATGAAAGTGTCAGAGCAACAAGTAGAAGTGGATGATATATAGTCTGGAGCGAGAAACTGGTGGAGAATGCGGGCATTAACATTGGTGCACTTTTACATATGTGCACGCAAAACCCATGGCCTTTTCATGGAGAGAGAATATGTGTGGCCCCAGGGTCCCAACAGTAATCTCACATAGCATGATAACGATGGGGGGACGGGGTGATTCCCTCTTCCCCTCGGATGTCGGCACTCTTTGAGTCAGCTTGATTTCTTTTTCTCTCCACTGGTCGTGGGAGGAAGGACTCATTTGTGTAAGCCCACACAGCCTTAAAGATTTCGGATACATTTTATATCGTGCATTTGAGTATCTTCATGTGCTCAAACCAAAACGAGGCTACAATTTATCTATCTGGTGTAGGTTGTGTGGGTGTAGGTGCTTTGTGAAAACTGGGCCACAGTGATGACAGCACTCATATAGTGTAATAATAGCGTTATCCAGTGCAAAAGAGGGAGCATTAAAACAAGTGTAAATCAAATTTGTACGGTCCACAGAGAAAGACTTAAACTCTGTGCTTCTTTCCACTAGCTTTGCATGTTTTGTCTTCATCTTCTTGCAAGTGGGAAAAAGATAAGTGTTCAGTTTTAAAGGTGAGGTTCCTCCTCACTATCATACTCATGTGATTTGATGTAGCGCTATTGCTTTGCTAACTGGGATTTCATATTGTAGTCATATTGTAGTTGTACTTTCTTGCCCAACGCATCGAGGTATAGGGAATAAAAGTAGATAGAAATGTATCAATAGGCTCACCTACTACTGTCCTAAAGAAATGGAGATTAAATGCTTTTCTATTCACTAGCTACTGTATGTGTTTTCAAGTGCAATTTCTACAACACTGAATAAATTGGACTCTTATCAAACATTGTATGTAATCGATGAATGAATGAATTGATGTTAGGTTGTGAGTCAGTGAATCAATCAGTCTGTCAAACGTTCACTCAGTTGTTAAAACATCCAATCAAACATTCTTTCATTTAATTGTGATCAATCAGTCCATCACTCAATCAAGGTATCGATACTTTTGAAATCGATAAATGTGTCTGACAGTCTGTGCTGACTCTCTTAATGAGAAGATGTGATCTGACTCTGAAAACGACAGCGGCTAACTGCCGGTAAAGCTGGGCGGGCAAGGGACAGAAATGTTCTTGGTGTGATTTCTTTCATCTCCTCTCCCTCTCACGTCACATCTCACCTCGACTGTCTCATTTCCACCTCAAGGACCAGTCAAACTATAATAATTCCAACCTTGATTTCCTGCCATTTTGCTATCATGGGGCTGTTTGATGGGGATAATCAGTCTCATTCATTATTTATTTGAAGACGTGTGTGTGTGCGCGTGTGCTCACTCCGAGCCCTGTGTGCCCTCTCGTCAGAGTGATTTCCACTGAAGATTGCTTTAATTAAGCTAAAGCTCTGTATCTACAGATCCCATATTCTGCCCACACCGTCCTCCTGTGTCTCGTGAACTGGCTGGAAGTGCACGGGTCACTGTGCTGATACCTCGCACTCCTCCTCTTTCTCATGAAACCTGATCCCATGATAGCATGCCCGAAGCTGCCATTGAAAATACTTGACCCACTTCAGTGACCTTTGCCTGCTGTATTAACTCATACAATTTCATTTTACTAGCATAATCATTACAAGCTCTGATACGCAATTATTTGTAATTCAAGGTGCTTAAGATGTATAAGTAAAAAATAAAAAAAAGAATATCGAAATTTGAACTCATTTGTAAACATTAAAAGTGAATTCAGTGCCTACGTTCAGAATATTTCAGTAGCATACCACATTCACTGTTTCTAAGTATGCATTTGCAAACTATGCCTTTCTTGTATAATAATTTGCTGTATAATATTTTAGATGTTTGTGTGCAAAATATAAAATTGAGCCTGCATAGTGTAGGATGTGTATCTCACCATGCAAAGTGCAAAGTGCTCTACTTAACCTTAAATTTCAAGTAAACTAAAAATAAAAAACAGCCACAATAATACTATATTGACTGTATTTTGATGTTGTTAGAATTATTATTATTATTATTATTATTATTTAATTTATTTAAACAAATAATAATAATAATAATAATAATAATAATAATAATAATAATAATAATAATAATCCAGTTTATTTAAACAGTTCCAGTCAATATTTACAAGAGGACAACTTAACAACTTACTTATAGACTTACATTTTGACACATTAAATATATTCCAGATTTGATAATTGGCCAGTTTAGTATAGATAATATTACACACTTAATAAAGTATATTTGTGTCTATTTTTACAGATTTTTTTACAGAAAATTGCTGTATACATGGTGTTTTGGCGATTACCATTTCCATGACCACAGTTTCATTATAAATGCCATGGTTAAACTATGGTTAGTGTATCAAAAACATGGTTAATTTGTGGTCATGACGGTGTTTTGAATTTATTTGTATTTGTTTTAAATTTGTTAAGGGCTGACCACCAAATTCGACCACTTATGTTTTTTGTAATTTTCTGTATTTCAACACCACAGATAGTAGACACTGTTCATCTGGATGGTGACTGATAGCTAATGTCAACATTCAGTCTGAGATATGAAAGCAAAGAGAGCTTTTTAAAAGGTTTTTGGCTGAAGCAGAATGCTAACCGTGTTTTGCTGTTGAGAGCTGTTGCCGTGTAAGCGCTCCCGGCGATCTCCTCTTCCATGAAATGCTCAATTTTAACGACCATGCTTTTTAAAAGCACTTTTGTGAGAGTAACGAAAGAACACTCATAAATATTAAGACTGTGGTAAAGCTGTCGTGCTGCTTGACATTTTAGTCTGAAGTCAATCAAACACATCAGACCTCCTTTGAGGAAAGATCTGCATGTGAGCCTCCACTTTATAGTTTCTGAGCTCGCCTCCTTCCAGCAGATTTTTTTTTTTCATTTATCCAGAGATTTGTTATAATGTCCTATCATGTTTCTTTCAACACGCACTCTTGATGCGTGACATTTCAGTCTTTCTCTCTTTAGGATAGTTCTGTTATAAATGTTCTAACGCATGAACCAATTGAGTTGTGAAGGAGCTCCAAAATAGCGTCCTTACCGTCCACTCCCACTTCTTGTCAAACATACAAAGATTGTGTGTGTCATTTTTGCCTAATACCAAGTCTTTCATCTCCACATTTCCTTTTGTGTTCTGTCTCTTCCTCATCCTGTCTATGCTGTAATTTTAGAATAGAACATGGCATAGCCCAGAATTACACACTGTCATGAAACATACAAAAGTGTGGAAATTATGCAAGGCGAACAGTCATGTATCTGTCAGATGTGCTTATTGGTGCTGCTGACGTTACGTTAATTACATATGGCGTAATCAGGGCAGGTTCACACATTATTGTACAGAAAAGAAGACAATGACAATAAAGAAGCCAGGCTGTGGGATGTGTAGACACGTACTGTATTATCAAACTCAAACACCAATTTTAAGTACTCTTTAAAGCAGGATCCATGCAAAAAAATAAAAAAAGTAAAATAAAATTGCTAAAGGAGATAAAAGAGATTCAAAAAGATTTTTATTTGTCATTGATTTCCTGTATGAAGTGTTAGCAATAAACACTAGATTTTTGCATTTCCTGTTGAAAATGTGATTTACTCACCCATAATTTTCCACCACAATGCTGGCATGTTGTATAAGGTTTCCAGGTTTAAGAATAAAATTATTTTGCTTTGCCATTAACCAAACTGTATTGTCTAAGAGCTTGGAAATTTACTTTAAATACTTTAGATACTGTAAATGATACAGTATTGCTAACTGTACTTATGAACAATAATACTAGTGATTATTCCCTTGTCCTGTTTCAGTTATTTACAGTTATTTAGGCCAGATCTGATGCAAGTTATCATTAACCTTACTTATGATAATAGGGGTCATGGATAATGTGCAGATGAAAAAAGACTGCAGGTAATCATATATTAAAGTGTGAAAACAGGTCCAGCTAAAAATCAAGCCAATGATTGTATCGGCGACACAACATAACAAGCCAGTGAATAAAATAAGAACAGGCTAAATTTACCATGCAAGTTTCCCCACAAATGAACTCCCAGCGGTATTCTTTCAGTGCTCACCCTAAAGAAAAGAGGATGATTATATTTAACAAAGAAAAACTCAGTAGAAGGTAGAGAGAGCACAAAATGCATACCGGAGTGAGAAAGAAGCAGATATAGAGAGTGTCTGTATCAGCCTTTTTCTTCTTCAGCTGTAGAGCACATGCTGTTGTTGCCATGTTTTGTGTATTATTGCCTGTCACTGTCACCGTCATTGAACCCAAGGTGCACTCATCTGTGAAGCTGCGTTTGTTCGGTTGGAGAGGAGAAGAGCACGGGGAAATAATTGATGCCCTGATACATGCAACTGATGTATGCCAGCAGCTCTGGCTTTAAGATCTTTAGAGGAATAGAAGGAAATCAGTGTTCCATTAGCAAGTCGTGATGAAGCGAGTGTTCTTGAGTTCACATCTTACTGTGTGCGTCTGTGTGTGCATGGCAGATATAACCCTTTATTTCATCTACAGTGAGCAGCAGACCCCAAAACCTGCTTTATTCCAATTAGTGAGTCAGTGTCACAGCCCAAAACGAGCTGTGGAGTTTATTCACAGCTGGTAATTACCTTTACCCACTTTAAAGGTTTTGGAAATTTGTTATAAAATGAACCTCAGCGGTGCAAGTGAACTTAAATGTCATCCAAAAAGTTTCATTATTTTTCCTGCATCTGCAATAATGAGGCTGGACTATCCAAGCCTTTAGCTAAATTGTTTTAGATCCAGGATTATATTTAGTACATCTTATTGATTAAAAGATTAGTATAGCCTTTTGATGCATTTATCACAAATCACATAAGTGTCTTATTTATGTTTTGATGTACAGTATGTCCTGTTTGTTACCACTGTGTGCATTGCGTTTGAGCTTCGTCACAGTATTTTTTATCGACAATTTTATCTTAAAAATCTATTTTATACACCATAATTTTGTTATCTATAACGTGTGAATATATATTTTATTCTACAACAAAAACAATCAGAGTGCCTTGTTATCACTAGTTTTATTTTGATTTCCCGGGTCTGCCATTTAGCTTATAGCCCTTGGCATTGCCAGTGTGGTAGCCGCTAATACCGCTTTCATGGCTAATACTCTATTAACACACATTACCATTACTTTACTAACTGTTACTTGCTTTAATGGCGGATGTATGTCTACCTTTGACTGCAGGTGAGGAAACATTCGAGCTGCATTCGGTGGCCGTGGAGAAGCAGATTCGCGACCTGGAGCTGAGAGAGTGGAGAGCTGGAAACTTCCTGGGCTGATGCTCACAAGTCCAGGGTAAGTATACAGCATGCTGCTGACCTGATCTTCCCACATGCTGTTCATTCCGGCACCGGGACACTACGGACCCCGGGTGCATCCACAGCGGAGGACGTAAGCCAGGTCCCATGTAATGACTTCTCCTCCTCCGGTCTTAGATCTACACCCGGAATCACTTCGCTCCCTACTGCGAGACGGAACGTGATGCTGTGATCGTCGGAGACTCCATCGTCCGACACATCAGTGCTATGTTAGCCGAAGGTAAAGTGCACACTCACTGTTTCCCTGGTGCTCATGTTCTCAATGTTTCTGCACAGATAACTGCGATCCTGAATGCCGATGAGACCCAGAACGGTCATGCTTCACGTCGGGGTTAACGACACCCCCGCTGCGGCAGATGGAGATGCTGAAGAGGGACTTCAGGAGCCTGATCGAGACGTGCTCAGCAATACGTCCACGGTGTCGATCATCGTGTCAGGACCACTCCCCATGCATCGACTAGGACACGAAAGGTTCAGTAGACTTTTTGCTTTCAATTAATAGTTATTGCCATGGTGTAAAGAAGCTGGGAGCGTCCTAGGCTGTTTCGCACTGATGGCCTGCACCCCAGCAGAGACGGAGCAACACCCCAGCAGAGACGGACAACATCTCCAGGACACTTCGCTCCATTTGACTAGTAAGCCAATTCTCAAATCACTATTATGATGACTTTTGTTCTACCCACTTAAATGATAGAAGTACTTGTGCTGTACAATCCCAAAATAGTGGGGTAAAAATATAAATTTAGTGTAGGATCTAGAAAAAATCTTATCGTGATTAAACCAGAAAAATGTAAAATAATTTATTTTTTTAGTTTGGGCTCATAAACATTAGATCACTCACACCCAAAGCAGTAATTGTAAATTAAATGATCACCGTTAATAGTTGTGATGTACTCTGCTTGACTGATTCCTGGCTAAAACCAAATGATTATATTGGTTTAAATGAGTCTACTCTTACCAAACTACTGTTATAAGCATGAGCCCCGTCAGACTGGTCATGGGGAAGTGTTGCAACAATATATAGAGATAATTTAAATGTTACCCAGAACACAGGATACAGGTTTAACTCATTTGAAATACTTCTGCTTAATGTAACACTGTCAGATATGCATATTCCTAAAATAATTAGCAGTTATCTCAACGGTTTTGTGAACCCAAAAATACACATAAACTAGACAAAATGACTGGCAACATGTGCACAATTTTCTCTCTAATACATTAGAAGCTGTCGCCTCCATTAAATTGAAAAGGATTAGAGAAAAACGTACTGTGCCACGGTATAACATTAATACTTACTCTCTCAAGAAAGAAACTTGTAGTCTAGAACGCAAATTTACTTGATCTTAGTGCTGCGTTCGACACCATAGATCATGAAATACTCATAGAACGATTACAAAACTATACAGGTATTCAAGGGTAGGCTCTAAGATGGTTTAGATCCTACATGTCCGATCGCTACCATATTGTTTATTTAAATGGGGAGTCATCTCATTTATCACCCGTAAAATATGGAGTGCCACAAGGATCTGTTCTAGGTACTGTTCTATTTTCAATATACATGTTGCCTCTTGGTTATATTATTAGAAAATATGGGATTAGTTTCCACTGTTATGCTGATGATACTCAACTATATATCTCAACGAGACCAGATGAAACTTCCCAATTATCTAAGCTAACAGAGTTTGTTAAAAATGTAAAAGATTGGATGACCAAAAAAAAATATGTTACCTACTTCTGATGCAGAAAAGCTAGTTCATGCATTCATGACCTCTAGACTGGACTATTGTAATGCACTTCTAGGTGGTTGTCCTGCATCTTCAATAAACAAGCTACAGGTAGCCCAAAATGCAGCGGCTAGAGTCCTTACCAGGTCAAGAAAATATGATCATATTAACCCAATTTTACAGTCTCTGCACTGGCTACCTATTAAGTTCCGTATCAGTTACAAATTATTATTACTGAATTATTATTATAAGGCCCTAAATTGTTTAGCTCCTGCATACCTAACTAGCCTTATACCACGTAACAAACCATCACACTCCCTGGTCACAAAATGCTGGACTTTTGGTAGTTCCTAGGATGGCAAATTCCACTAAAGGAGGTAAAGCTTTGTCACATTTGGCTTCCAAACTCTGGAATAGCCTTCCTGATAATGTCCGGAGTTCAGATACAATCTGATTAAATCTAGATTAAAAACATCTCTTTCGCCAAGCATTCGAATAATGCATCTCATAATTTGTGACTGCAGTTGTATCTGATCGAATGTGCATTCTTATTCTTTAGCTTGGGTTAAACTAATGAATTATACGTTGTTTGAACAGCAGCTATGCTAGTTATGTCTCTATTTGTTTCTCTGTTTTTCCACAGGATGTAACTAGGGTTTACACAAGCTCCAGTCTGGATCCAGAACACCTGAGAAGAGATGATGCTAACCCTGAAACAACATACAGAACTGACAAATATTGCTACTTACTATGCAATCACATAATACTTGCTGTTAATAGTGTTCATCGTCTGGTTGACTACGGCTTGTATTATTTTTCTTAAAATTCCTATCATATACACATAAACTGATCACAATGATTTGTATCGTAAAAAGCGCTTTACAAAAAAAAAACTTGATTTGAATTTATGAGTGATTTTACAAAATAATAATAATAATAATAATAATAATAATAATAATAAATACATAAATAAATTAATACATTTTAATAACTTGCAGTTACTTTGTGATAAAATTTGAAATTTATTAGCAATTTCTGAGCTGTTTCTATAATTTTTAGTGTATTTTGAGAGAGTTCTCTGTCATACACAATTTATCCAATAATATCCCAATCGTAGAGCTTTTTCATTTATTCTTAATTTAGTTGCTGGTATATTCATAATTGGTTCCTGATATTGAAAGTCACGCAGTTGATGTTGAACTTCCAACAATTATTCACTATAACATTAATTGTGAACATACTGTATGTAAGATTTCTGAGAAGAATAAACACAATGTGCTAGATATTTAAGGCACTCGTATATCTGCATTGCATAACAGCATGTGAATAAACATAACCATCTGCTTTATATATTAATTAAAAATGTCAATTTATCACAACACAACAATCAGATATTAATTAATGCAATTAAATTGTTATAAATGACAACCAGATGAATAATGTGTTCTAGAAATAGTGCTTAGTGAAACAAAACTGACTTTTTCTTTCACATGCAAACATTAATTGTAATTGAAACTGAACTGTTGGATTTGTGCATCATAAATAAAAAAACACAATAACATATATAGAAGGACGTTGCACTTTAGATTGCAGAAGACTATTTACTGTTACTTAGGGCTGGGTGATATGGCCCAAAAAAAAAAAATCATAAAAAAAAAAAAAAAAATATATATATATATATATATATATATATATATATATATATATATATATATATATATATATATATATATATATAATATCAGTTGATTTCAATTATTATCAAAGTAGATCTCACATTTTCATTTATTTTAACATTATAGGCAGCTTTTTGCTCCAAAATTACAGTTGTGATGTCATTGCAACAGTCCATCTCATTTTGTTTGTCTCACTGTCTCTCATTTTATAACTAGACGCTGATGGCTGCTCTCAATCTCCGTCTCTGGACTGTCCGGATGAGCAGATGGCTTGGCATCAGTGGATCCTCAGAGTATCTCTCATGTCCTCACAGCTTACACAGGCCACTGCTGATCCACAGAGAGAGAAAATAAATCAAAGAGTAAGAGAGACAAAGTCACCGAGTCCATCACGGCAGATATAGGAATACAGCAGCTAAACTGAAATGAGCAGGAATCAAACAGCATACTAGAGGCTTCTGGCACATGACACCTATGGAGCTGAGTGCTCTCCTAACAGTGGCCAGCGTACGGCTGTAATCACAAACTCCAAATGACCCCAGCAGGACTCCCATCAAGGGGAGCTGCTCTATTAAAATGTGACAAAACAACACATAAACAAATTTGCTTTGCACAGCTGGTGTGAAAATGTTGAAAGTCATCCGTCCATCTCTTGCTCGGCTGAAGGAGCGTCGGTGTGTCTGTGGAACAAAGCCTGGAAGCTCCCAGATGCTTTTGTTTACAAGTAATTGATGGTTTCTCTCATAAGAAATGTACAGTGTTTGTAAACTTAATTTGTGGTGTTTGCGAAGCATCGCTATTGGTTTTGGTGATATTTATGGTTTGGGATTCATTCATGCATTTAATCACTCATTCACTCACTTATTCATTCAGGATGTATTTAAAATTATATATATATATATATATATATATATATATATATATATATATATATATATATATAGATATATATATATATATATATAAATCTATACAATGAAAGTGTAACCAGAATATCATCGAGGTTTGTGAGTCAGCAAATGCATAGCAACACAACCAAATATTAGAAACCTCATAGTTGATACAACCGCTTAACAACCACACAACAATGGCCTGGCAACCACCCAGAATGCACGGCGATGATGGTGACACATTTATCACAGGGAAACACCCAAGTAACCACACAGTAAATCACTAACAACACTTCAGCAACTTTTTAGCAATGCTCTGCCAACTGCTTGTAACACGTCAGAACCTCAACAGTGTATCATTGTACCTATGTATCTGCTTTTCCGCATTTTGTGTAGTTAGTTCTCCCAGTTTTGGCTGGTATGCACATTGAGCACAACTGGGCCACTCAAAGTGTTTATAGCTACAGAAACACATGTGGCATCTGAGGAGCCTTTCAGACTGACTTTGACGTGATAAAGCAATGCGGACTGTTAATTTCACTCACTAAACAGCAGCCAGAAAACCAAACCTTTTACTTGTTCCTTCTCGTGTCACATGTGATGGATAGCATCGATTTTGGAGCTAAAAGTGTCATTAATAATGAATTAAATAGATGGAAGAGAGAAAAAAAGAAGGAATGATAATTAGAGGAGAGCAGAAGTTCCCGTTTGAGAGAGTATATCCACTGAAGAATCTCAAACATCCGTGATCGTTCTGAACATAACAAGGTCTTTGGTGGAGTGGCGGTTCTGCTCATCCGCAAGCATGCAGATACAGCTAAAGCTTTTCACCTTGGCTTCACAGGCATCTTAATTAGAAACGTGATAAATATGATAGGCAGAAGAGAAAAACTCTATCCACGCGATGGAATCTGAATCGCCTGAGGCTGCAGTTAGTAACTTTCTCCATTAAAGAAAGAAATAAAGCAAACAAGACAACAGAATGTAATTAACAATTGGGGATATATTTTCTAGACACATCTAGTGATCAAGAACGCCGGCGGGCTTTTGTGTTGGTATTCACACAGAGCTAAAGCCACTAACCAAGCAGAGCAAACCTTCTGTTA
Organism: Carassius auratus; assembly: GCF_003368295.1. Classification (NCBI taxonomy): domain Eukaryota; kingdom Metazoa; phylum Chordata; class Actinopteri; order Cypriniformes; family Cyprinidae; genus Carassius; species Carassius auratus. The sequence goes on along the minus strand of NC_039256.1, from coordinate 33,429,975 downwards.
CATTTCATTATTTCCCTGTATAACTCTCTGCCACTTCAGTGTGCAAATACTGGGACAAGAAACAGAAATTTAAAGGGATAGTTCACCAAAAATGAAAATGTCCAAATAAACTTGCTATCCCTCGGACCATAAAACATGATTTTTAGTCAAAACCATAGTCCTTAGTGATATATAAAATTCCAATCAGTGGGTGCCTGTTTTGGGGATTAAAATATATATATATCATGAAACACAAAATTAATTCCTGTGGCTTCTGATCATATGTTGAGATCTTATGAAGCGAAACGATCAGTCTGTGCAAGAAATGTAACGTTATTAACAGCATTAGTATTACAGTATATGGAGTGATGTCCAGTTCTTTTTAATGAAATAGTTGAATACGTTCACAAAATCAGATTGAACCGCCTGAAACTGTTTGTGGCTCAAGCAGCAAAGATCCTCACTCAAAACTCAGTTTCAGTGGCCAGACAGTCACTGGATCAAAATGAGCCAAAACAGCGGCATATCTGATCCTCGGATGAATTAACTGTTTCAGCGCTCCAGTACCTCCAGCTGTAACTGAACTGAGGAAACATTTCGGCTCGGAGACCAATAGGCCGCTAATATGTGCATGAGTGAACCAAGCTCTTGAAATAAGAGGCGGAAATGAAAGTGTTTATGGTTTCTCATTGTGAAGGTGAGATGATGAAATCTAGTTCATGCACATTTCACATCACTGCTGGATGCTTTAATAATTTAATTGCATATACATTTATTCATTGCATGATTATGTAAACAAACTAGCAAACTGAACCAGTTTATAAAAAATAAATAAATAAATAAATAATAATAATAATAATAATAATAATAGTAATAATAATAATAATAATAATAATAATAATAATAATAATAATAATAATAATAATAAAGTCTCTGGATGCTGTAAATAATGTTCTGTTTCTTGCACAAACCAGTTGTTTTGCTTCATAAGACCTCAGTTTATCATCAGCAGCCACTGTTTTAATTTTGTGTTGTCTGATATGCTTTTTTTATTCTCAAAAATGGGTTGCTGATGTTTTGCATTTTATGAATCACCGATGTCCACGGTGTCAACTTAATACCTTCTTTACTGTACTACTAAAGAACAATCTCACCTACATCTCGAAAGACCTGAGGGTGAATAAATGAACAGCAAATTTTCCAGTAAATATTTTTTTTTTTTTTCATATACTGTAGCTTTATGGATGATGAATTAAATGCTGTGATATCATCGGACAATGTAAATTAAAGCAATGGGATGTTTTTAGTTAATCAAGTCTGTGATGCCAAGATAATGCAACATCGTGCGTAAAAGTGGAGACGACTGAGAGAGAAAGAAGGAAATGAGAGGCTTCTCTTTACAGGCTGGATCCAGGCACTGAAATTATAGATGAAAAGGAGACACAACAGCAGTCAATTACGACAGTGCATGATTTACCTAAACTAATTAAGACCTCTGGGTAATGGAGAGAATGAAACGCTAGCCGCTCTTCTGACTGTACTGTATGAAGTCCCATAACAGGATTGCGCTCACTTTGTCTTTGTTCTGTAATGGTTTGTTTTACCCAGCTCAACCTAGCTCTCGTTGACTCATTTAGGCTGAATGGTTCACAGGAGAGGGCCTTCTGCCCAGACTGGGGATATAAGAGGATATTTAAGAGCACATGTTGAAGTTAAGCTAAAATATGTCAGGTTTTAGAGGGGTTCTGTTGAAGAACTCCCCACAGAACTCTTTAATTGGAAAAAGAACCCGCACAGGCTGAATGTGCAATGACTGTTTGAAATGCACTCATTAACAAATGATTTGTATGACTTTTCCATTATTTATTTTTTAGTCAGTCAATTTATTATTATTATTATTATTATTATTATTATTATTATTATTATTATTATTATTATTATTATTATTATTATTATGTTTTAAGTATAGTGTATTGTAATAGCCTTTTATTTTCATTTCATTCATTTTTTTGTAGTAATACAAAAAATGCAATATTAAAACATGCAAATGTGCAGTTAAAAATAATGCAATAATAAGTTAACAGTTTAAGAAGTTTTATTCAAACATTGTATCCTTTTTTTCTAAATTTAGGGATTTTCAACAAGGGTAGACAATAATGAATTAATATATTTTAAACATTTACTGTTGGGGACCTTGGTAGTGATGCTACGGCTGTGGGTCCACAAATTATTATTATTATTATTATTATTATTATTATTATTATTATTATTATTATTATTATTATTATTATTTATTTAGCTAATTTTCTATTTTAAAGAACACAAATGTACAGTAAATACAAATGTTGTATAAAGTTAGCATGGTAAGATTGGATTACTTTATAATCATTGTATATGTAATGTACAAATAGTTCTTCCTTTTAATGACTTGATGACTAAAGAAAAGAAAAGAAAAGACGTCTGTGAGGGTGAAGGTGGTTGAGGGTTGGTGACCCTGAGCTGTAGCTGCACCACCTTGTGGAGAAAAGCACATTTATCTATCCTCAAGCACAGATTCCTCCAAATAATAAACAGTCTCACAGACATGGAGCTCAGTTATCAGTTTTGTGAAACTCTCTGATTCTCGGTAGATGCTGGTATTGACAGATGACTGGATGTCACCTTGAGATGAAATATGCAGTGAAGCTGATGCTTGCCAGCGCTTTGGCTCACATTCAGACGCTGCCTTGGATATGAGTATTAAAACGATCACTGAACAAGAGCCTATTTCCAAAACAATTTCATTAATGAGTATGCTGATCTGTGTATGCTAGTTTGCTAGCCCTCTTTCCAAGGTCCGTACACAATATCTACACGCAATCAGGTGTAGCTACTTGATCCTCAATTTCTTTATTATTTGTTAATTAAAAGACAAGCGTTGGAACCAGGAGTATCGCTGGTCTGGTCTGGTTTGGTTCAGTTATATCACAGTAGCTCGATGCTTCAGTGTGATTAGTATTTATTGATTAATTGATGTGAAATTTGTATTTTCATACTGTGAAATGAATGTTGGGTAGCACTTTATTTTACAGTCCTGTTCCCCATGTACATATTGTGTACTTATTATAGTAATTACAATAACTATGTAGTAACTAGGTACTAACCCTGAACCTACACCTAAACCTAACCCTACCCCATGTAGTTACCTTGTATTACCAGAACTTTCTTAGATAAATACACTGTAAGTACACTATAAGTACATGTAAGCACACATACTGTAAAATAAAGTGCAACCAAAGTTGTATTGTCTTTTGTGAGAACCGCATAGTGAAACAAGACCCTGAAACAAAATTTCCCCAAGGGGATAAATAGAGTTACTACTACTACAACTACAGATTTATTTCAGGTAACCTCATTCAAGGATGCTTTGGAGTCCTACGCCACAGTACTTTATTCCAGTCATCATTCTGAGAGCTCAGTGCTTTATTGGAGCAAGTGCTAATAAACATTGGATGGATAGATAGATATATAGATGGATAGATGGATGGTGGATGGATTGGTGTTTCATCTTTCTGAATGCTGTCTATCATGGCTCTGCTCTTTATGTCTCCTATAATGAAGTGATTTTATAGTCAGGGTAAGGCCTGTCTAAATGCCACCTTTTTCACCGTGTAATGTGACATTTCCATGTTCAAACGTCAACTGTGAGTCCGTCTCCCTTCAAGAGCTACATCATATTAGTCTGGATGGACCAATTAAAACCCACTGTGTGTGTCAACAGTCATACATCATTATGCATTATCTGATTCTGCCATTGATATTTCAGGCTATTGAGGGACGTGACAAGAATTTGGAAATCTTACTGTAAGTCTTCAATGAAGACATTTTGAACAACGTAAAAAATGTGATTTTACAAATGACTAATGAAAAATAAAAAAATGTCTTTAGTTTTGGTGGTGGAAACAGGCATCCATATGAATTGATTTTATTTATTAACATGTTTTCTTTTTTTTGTGGACTGTTGCTTAAATGTATTTTAAATATGATTGAGGTTGGGCTAAATGTCTTAAAGTAGGTGTGGTGGTTAAAGGGATAGTTTGCACCAAAATTAAAATTATGTCCCCTTTTATTGACCTTCAATTTTGTTTTTCCAAACTTGTTTCAGTTTATTTCTTTTGTGGAACATAAAATAAAACATTTTTTTTTAATATATTTTAAAATATATATTTTTCTTTGTGTGTGTGCATGTGTGTGCAACATTTATTAAAGAGGACGTTCATTCATTTTAAAATTGCTTAATAAAGCTACTTTTTTGCATAGCTTCATAAATACATATTATTATTCAAGATTTCAGTTGCACAGATGGATTTTACTGTAAAAAAAAAGTAACGTAAAATAAGATTATTAAAATCTTCTTTACACTAAGAAAGAATACGTTCATTGAAGCAGTTAATGTATGTATATTGGACCTGTATATGAGCTGTTCTGTAAGTTGAACTGAATAACAACATCAGCTCAATGAATCTGTATAATATGTAATATTACTTGAACTGCAGTGTAACTCTCTCTGGATTGAGCTGTACAAAAACTCAGCCGCAAATCGAGCTATTTTGAAACACTAATGTATTCAGAGAAGGTTACCGATGAACTGGGGCCAACTTTACTTAATACTTCTGTGACCTTTGCAAGTTTCCTTTATATCTGTAAGTGGGTGGATGGAATGGGGGTGAATATACAGAAACAAGAAAAAAAAAAGTGAACTGATGCATCACTTGAGAGAGACGGATAAAACAAGCTTTTTAGCTTGAACTTCAAAGATATAATCTTCTTCGTCATCCATATCCTCAAGCCCACAAACCTGGCTGTGCTGTTTTGAAAAGCATTCGCAGGGTGAAATCAATGCAGCTCTCTCAGAGATTGACATCAAAAGTCCCTGAAGCCACTGGAGGGCATGCTTATTTCATTTACCTTAAGAGGAATGAATGGGCCTTTTTTTTCATATTAAAAAATGCATTTGCAGGCCCATATAATTACTACCTTGCCAAGTCTCATATGTATGTACGGCTCTTAGTGGTGGAGGTAAAAAAGACTCTAATTGTCTTGGAGCTAAACAAATGAAAGCCATTGAAATTGATTCATCACAGATGCATGCATCATGGCTTTAATGCCCCATATCAAAGGGCTGAAGAACTTTATAATATGCATTTTGTATTGATTTTGTTTCTTCATAATGCTCTTAATGTGCGTTTGGTACTGCTGTTGGTTGGTGATACAGTATCAAGCCTAAATTAGAGTGGATGTTGAAATAATGCCCCAAGCTGAACACTGTAAAAGTACATTTACATGACCTGGACTCTGAATGTAACATACAGTATGAGAAAAAGGACAAATCTATACTTATGTATTACACATAAAAATAATTCTCATGCTGTGGCTTAAGACTGAAGAATGACTGACATTATTATTATTATTATTATTATTATTATTATTATTATTATTATTATTATTATTATTATTATTATTATTATTATTATTATTACATAATTTCATCTGAGTAAAAAAAAAACAAAAACAATAAACAGTAAAAACTCAAATTAACCATTTTAAATGTTGAATTTCAATTGCAATTGGCAATTCAATTTCAGCTTCACAATATTATAAAGTACAATATGAAAAATAAATATTATACAATTTGCTAAAGGCTATATATATATATTAGTGCTGGGCAACTGTTACATTTTTTATAGCAATTAATCGCAATATTCTCTGTGACTAATCGCAGTTAATTGCATTATTATGTATTATGCACAAAACTAAAAATGTATTCAAAAGTAGTTTATTATGCACTTTTTTTTTTTTTTTTTAAGTAGGCCTAATGCTATGTGAACAAAAGCGTAATAGCATTTGTGTTGCAAACACTTTAAACAAATAAGGTGCATTTTACAGCAGTGTTCCTTTTACATATTACATACATGTTCAGTTATTGACTGTTCATATGACTCAAAATATTAAACCACAAAGTTAACAAGACAATGGACTCCACTGTGGCGAGCGAAAGTGCTTCTCTACTATCTTCACATGCTATCAGAAACGTCCTATTTCCAACTTATAAAGTCATGATTACGAGCTTGTTGCAAACAAATAGCAAATAACTGGTAGCATTGATTTTTTGATGCATTATTATACAATTCAATAACATAAAAAAAAAAAAATCACCCCATATGGCACCTTTATATAGTGCATCCCTATAATAATTTAGAAAGTAATAATAATCCGGTATAGAACATTTATATAGTGCAACCTATGTGTGTGTGTGTTTGTGTATATTAATTATTATTTTTAAGCGTTTTTTTTTTTTTTTTTTTTTTTTTATAATTTGACTGATTCATAAAATCAATTAATATTCCATGAAAACAATCATAATTCTGTGAAAAGTCCTGAAAAGCAAACCAACAAACTGCTGAATTACAATATCCATTGTTACACTGCTCTCAGTGCACTGGCCTTTGAAGTTCCAGAACTGAGTGCTCACCGCATATGAATAAAATAGACATCATCTGCGCTATAAGGTGTTCTGTTACTTTTTCATGCTAGCTGTGAAGCGCTACATAGATCAATCAGAAACCTTATGACTAATTCAGAGGATGCACTTCTTTCATGTGCATTGGAAGGAGAGGAATTCATCAGAAAGCCGTCATCGACAGACTTTGTCACCATGAATTAAAAGCTCCTTGGTTGTCCAAGGATTGTACACTGGTGTATCTCCGTTTACAGTTACACACATAATAAAGCAATTGCCCTCGAGCCAACTGGATAAAAACACAATAGATGCTCTCCACAGAAAGAGGTTAATAGGATATTTTATCAAGTGAGAGTTCTAGAGACTCTCATCATGTCATATTTAGATACACAGGAGCCTCATAAACCCAAGCATAATGGAGATCTGTTTCTTTCAAGGTCCAGAAAATAGAGTTGGTTGGAGCTTGTGGTCGAGGATGCCAGGTGGTCGGAGGACTAAAATCAAGAGTGTAGGGTGGCTGAAGGATCTCTGTGATGAAGTCAGTAAAAGCCTGTATCTTCATCTCTACAAAGGTGCATGGATGGAAACCCAGATAAGGGGTTGAAGCCCTAAGGGACATCTGAGCGTAGGAAATACCAGCAGGTCACAGGCTAATGCAGAAGCACAAATGGATTGCGAGTATCCTGAATTAGCTCGGTTGATCCCATGACCTTCTGAGTATTATCTGCAATCCTAAAACAGCGGGGCAGCGAAATGACATTTTCTAGGCACGAAAAGTTGTCCACCCTCGTTTCCCACACACAATCGTTCAGCATACACTCTCCATACGAGTGCAAAGAAAGATTGTCTCAGACATTATAAAGCACCATTTAAGGGTATTTATGATGCTGTCTTTGATGAATATGATCATTGTGTAAGTATTAAATGATGATTATTATGTTTTTGCAGATAGTGATGGTTATTTTAAGTCTGTTCAGTACACACCTGCAGAGCTGCATTCATTATCCGCTGTGAGCAGCTCACATGCTAATGATGTGCTTCGTAAAAGCTTCATTAACACTCATTTTCATTAACTCAAATTTGTTGTTCAAGATCTGTACATATTTGCTTCTGATCTCTGGGGTGAAGAAACACCCCTGCAAAGTAAGTACACTTGAATCTTCAAAATGTGAGTTACAATGAAACAATGTTTTTTTTTTTTTTTTTTTTTTTTTTTTTTTATCTATTTCTATTGATTTATTGAAATGTATTAAAAATAGATATCATCAGCATAGCACTTAGCAACTAGTTTTGTTTCAATCTGATATCAAGGTTAATATCAAAAGTCATACCAATACTAATATTGCTCTTAAATGGATATTTGAAATTGGTAATTTTGGCCATTTAACAGTGCATCTGAATGCTATTCTTGAGTCTAAATTTTCAGACTTCTGCTTATGTTAATCTTTTATTAACAACAATTATAGAACATGGTCAGTCTTTTAGCAAGTTTTCATTTGCGTAGACTTCAACCCATGTAATTATCATAATTCAGTGTGAAATAGCTACAGATGGTGTTTCTTTGCCTTGACCTTTGTTAAGTGCTAATTTAGATTTCAATTTGTATTTATTTTTTTTATTTTTTTCTGTTGTAATTTTCAGATGTTCTTTTCGGTTTTTATTTTATTTTATATTTTTGTATCTATTTGTATTGAAAGCTGCTGCGAAATGCTAAAAATGAAAGGCAGATATGATCAACATATCACTTAGCACTTATTTCTGTTTTGATCTAATGCAAGGGTTAACATCAAGCCATGACAATACTGATGTCATTTTTAAATTTATATTTCTAATAATGAAATGGGTAATTTGAATCATTTAACAATGTATCTTAATGCTATTCTTTGGGCTAAACTTTACATTTTCTGTTCTTTTTTATCTTCTATTAACAAAACATTATAGAACATGGTCAATCTTTAACAAGTTTCCATTTAAATAAACTTCAATATTAACCCTTACAATTATCATTAGTTAGTGTGAAATAACTACAGATGATATGTCTTTGTCCTGGCCTCTGCTAAAGGCTGCTCTGTCTCTGATTTTTATTTATTTATTTATTTATTTATTCGATTTGATTTACTTAATTAATTTTTTTGGGCTGAGTGAGAAATAGATCCTCTCTAATACAACTATAAACTAACACAGTTCATGTTTTTTCTCTTAAATTTTAAGCGTCATGCTTAATAAATAATAAAATCACTAGTATTGATGCTTTAAGATCGATCAACTAATGGGGCTAGATGTTAAATGAGGATATCAAGTGAAATAGCACACCAAAGTGGAGCCGGGAGGACACAGGGAATTGTGGGTATAACACATATTAATAACCATTGCTGAGAGCCTGATATTAAGTACTTGGTCCGTGTTAATGCATCCTATTGTAGCTAGCTAATGCAAATCCAATTCAAACCTATCAAATATTATTATTTTTTTCCATCATCTAGGAATGGAGTGGCACAAGGTGACCGGATCTTCTGTGCAACATGAATTACACGTAAGAAGCAGAGAATGTTCCTCGGTAAGGTCTTTAATGTCCAGTTAATGAGACTCAGTGTATGGCTTAAGACTGAGGCTGGAGGTATTTGTTAAGAGTGGCGGTCTCTGCGAGGGCCATAATGGCTAATCTGTGTTGTGTCATTACTCAAGCCTGCACTGGGTCATGCGAGGCCTGCTCTTAATGAACTGTGAAATTACATTACGCAGAGATGGCCTCCGCTTCCACAGAAAGACCAGAGGAGCGTGCAGAGGACACCACGGACGAGAGCGAGCCTTATCTAACTTAAACCAGAGGGACAGAAAGAAATGACGAGGACGGAGGAGCCAGAAATGATTGCTCAGAGACTTCATGGAGTTCCTGGTTATGATGCATTTAAATATCAACTTTGTCTTAGAAGTCCTTTGAGAGAAATGAAAAGGGACACGAATTAAAAATTTAAGATCATTGGTGTGTTCTGAATTGAGGACAAATTCATGTTCCAGAAAGTTCAAATAGATGTGTGCTGATTTAACTTAACTTACTTGCATTTAACTTACCTTCCGTTAATATTTCTGTATATATTAACAAGTAATTTGTTTAAACCAAGGCACATCAATGTTTCAACAAGTTTATGCATTATTTAACTTTTTTAATCGGTTAAAATGCAATAACATATGATAATACAGCAAGAGCATATTTTATGCAGACAGTTGTTTGTTCAGCTGCAGTTATTAATATTCACCTTTTAAGACCATTAGTCAACAGATCCTTTTTTAAATGTTAAACGCAGAGAGGTACAGATTTAATTTAGCCACGCTGAATGCTCTCTAAATCTGGCACACAGATGACTTCAAGTTTCAAGTTCATTTTGATTCAGATGTGAGTTATATGTAATTTGTCTGTACATTTCAACCGGTTTGACCCAGTAATACAGATTCGCAGACCATTTGTGAACATAAGAAAATATATTAATGATTAATGAATTGGCCAACACTATGGAACAGTGTTGAGTGTTATTCAGTTATAATTATAGTGTTTTAGCAGCAGTAGTATTAGTAGTAGTATTGTTGCTGTTTTTGTAAAATATTATTATTGTAGTATAAAGTTGTAATAATTAAATTTTGTGTTTCTTTAACTGTCTACAGTATGTAGTTCTTTATCATTCATTTTTAAGTTTGTTTATTTAAAAGTTATTGTATCACATCAAATTAAACTAAATGACAAAAATAATAATACAAATTATTTAAAAAAATGCTGCATTGGCAACTGTTGAAATACAGTAAATGTAAGTTATCATTTATGTATTTATTTTTTTTATTTTTTTTTATTTTTTATTATTATTATTAGTAGTAGAAGTATTATTATTAGTAGTAGAAGTATTATTAGTAGTAGTAGTAGTAGTATTAGTATTATTATTATAATTAATGCTTATTTCACTTAAAGTATACAATATTAGGAGTTATAGTAGTAGTAGAAGTTATTTTATTACTTCAAATTAAGCTAAATGAGAGGGAAAACATGGTGCCTTGGCAACCTGAAATACGTACAATAAATGTAAATTGTAAAAAATGTAAAAATGAATTATTATTTATTTTTATTTTTTTATGTTTTTTTTGTGGATAAACCTGCTTAGTGTCACAGCTATGTTTCTGTTGTCTTTATTTGGTCCTTCCCGTTCCTGTCCTCGTCATGTGAATTTGTCACCAGTTGTGATTGCTTGGGAAAGCTGTGGCCTAGTGGTTACATAGTTTGACTCCTAACCCTAGGGTTGTGGGTTCAAGTCTCGGGCCAACAATACTACGACTTAGGTGTCCTTGAAAAATTAGTTTGTATTGTTGCCAGGTGTGTCCAATCAATATCTACCCTATTTATTATAAATTGTTTGTGTCTACTCCTCACAGTAGCACCCCGTGACATTTAGTTAGTTGTCCATGTCCAGATTATTTAGTCTTGGAAGAAATGGGTGAAACATTTTTCTAGGTCATTATGAAAACTTACGTTTGCTAAGAGTCATTGAAATGTCAGTGTATGAGCACAGTCTGAGACATCATACAAATCCATTCTGAAATTCCAGAAAATTTAAGATTGAAATCTCAGATTTGTATCTTCATCTCAGCTTTATCTCAGATTTCTCCAAATTTGCATTTGTATTCCTTTTAATCTCATTGCTGTCAAGGGGATTCAGTGTAGATCTGTACTGATATGTGCATTTTCCTTCCTAGGAGATTATATAGAGACAAAAGAAAATGAGTGATCTGAGAGGGAGTAAGAACATTCTAGGAAAAAAAGACAAAGTCAATGAAATGTGTTGCCTCTTCATGTCATAACTGCCTACGCTAACGGCTCAGTGAACATCACATCACCTGCTAAGGTGGGAGAGGGGTGGTCCCGGGGCAGGTAGCATCGAGTGAAGACGTCAGTACCTGATTGACATGTTGCCCAGTGAGATGTGACTGAGGCTGAGATAGAGACAGGGGCTGGTCTTTCCTCTAATTTCATTATTTTAGTCTAGTGCTCAGAGATAATGCAGACCGTGGCCACCACAGGAAGTATTCTACCATACGAAGAGTGTGGCCTGCATAATACTTACCATATTTACTTGCAAAGCAGTTGGATATGGAAAAGACTTGCTTGAGATAACCATGTATAAATTTGAAAGTCGTACAGACCTCGCCAGGAGCTGTCACCGCTGCTGGTTTATTCATTGAGCTAGTATGCAGCACACACAACATAAACTAATGCAGTAATTCTGAGCTCTGCTGGTCGCATAAAGTTGGTCTTTTCTTTTTTCTTTTTTTCTCTGGTCATAGCTTTTCAGCGAAGTGGTCTAATTTGAATCTATAATATAGGTTGTTTATGTTTTGATGCATCAGGCTTTTATGGCTCATATTGTATAAAAAAGTGAGAATACAGAACTCATACTTGAGGAGAAAAAAAAATTGGAGACCCAAAATGAGCAAAACATATTCAGTTTAGTGCAGATGCTGATATATATATGGTCAAAAAGCAAGATAAAATTCTGATGCTTGCAGTGTAAATCAGTGATCAATAAAAAAATACCAGTACAACAAACATAAATAAAATGATATAAACATCAGTCATCTCTGTATATCTCCAATAATATGTTTAAGTACTGTAAGATGATATTAAAAATGCTTAGATTTATGATCCAAGCTCTGCAGTTTCTAAACATGTAATGCGATGCAATACAATGACAACTGAAAGATGTAGGCCCACAAATTAATGTTCCTGAAATGCCTGATGTTCATATTTGATATTCATATTTTAAAAAGGTTTACAAAAATACAAAAAATAAATAAATGGATAGTCAAGTAAACTTAACTTGCTTGAGTCCAGTATTGAAATATTACGAACAATATATTCTCATATGTTTACTTTATATACATACATATATATATATATATATATATATATATATATATATATATATATATATATATATATATATATATATATATATATAAATACAAGACAACAATGTAAAAAAAAAAAAAAAACTGTATTATGCACTTATGCACTTTGAAACCTGGGGTACATTCCTCGTACCTCACTTAAAATCTGAGATGATTTTAAAGATTCCAGATCTAGTAATTGTGATAACTGATCTCTGTTTAATTTAATTCTTCAAATTAATTTGTATGTTGGATAAAAAATTTCTGGATTAAGTTGGCTAAGAATAGTGCATATTCCTGTGTTGCCTAAAAAGGGCAGATGTATTGATACTCAGATGAACTGCATGTGATGTGGACCTGTTGCTATGAAGCAACTCCGGGATGAACTTAGAAGAACCAACCATTCCAAGATCATGCCAAATCATCAACAATCTAATCCACCTAAATGAGTTAGCTAAGAACGGGCCCATGTTTACAAAATCTGCGTTCTGTTTTCAGCCCCCCAAACACTGTTGTAGAGTAAATAAACATCAGAAGTCTTGTAAATGGCCCCCAAAAGGCATTTTACTTGCTAAAAAGTATTAACTATCAATCAGGTGACATAAGGCTTGTGGTTGATTTGTGTATTAAAAAAAAAAAAAAAAAATTGAACATGTTGATAAATACGTAGGAGTCCTTGGAAATTTGTTTAAGTGCATTGACACTGTTAAAATGCAGCTGGCCCGTGTTTAGGAGCATGCAGGAGTCAAATGTAATTCTATGGATTTTCTTATTCCTTCCCTTTTACATGCTGTCAGTACAGAACAAGGCAATTGGTTTGCATCCAAAATGGATGGGTGGAGAAAATAATGCTTATTTGCTTCTAACGGGAACAATGTGCTACTGTATCTCTTTAGCATGCTTCACTGATCTGGTCAGGATAAGGTTGGGAAGATACTTCACATCATCAGATATGTTCAACAACCTTAGGTCTTCAACCATTGTCTTCAGAGGACTGTGTTATTGAAAAGCGCTTGGTGCTGATGTGCAGCCCACTCAGAGATTTTGGGTCACCATGCTTTATCTTGAGCTCTATTTACTATTTGTTTATTTCATTAACTGCCTACGCTCCAGCATGGGTTGCACTGGCGATGTGATGCTTGTCCACCAGCGCCAGCGATAGGCTCCCGCTCTAGGCTAGTGGGTGGCACAGATAATTTACTTAATTTGTTGCCCGTCAGTGTCAAGCTATGGATCAAAGCACTGGTAAATCGCTCCGACATGGTGATCGTCAGGGAAGCAGACTCACAGGACACCCTCCAGTTAAACTGCTGGAGACACATACTGTATGGGTACACCATGAGAGTCCATTCAGAATGAACAAACACTCAGACATACACTTGAAGTCAAAATTTGAGGGAAAAGACTGAGTGATTTTGAATTCAGATTGTGAATTCAGCGATAAAGAAGCTGGGAGAGCTGGAAGAGTTTAAAACATTGAAAGAACCATGCACTTGTCATGGTCAATAAAAGATGCTGAAATATTTAAACAGTCACACACAGAATCCAAAATTACTTTCTTGCCTCACCGCCTAGTGGATGAATGAGAAAATACAGTATAATTAAATAAGTATAACATTTATGTCTTACTGTCCAAGAAGTTGTATTGAAAATTATATCATTGTTCTTTGCATATTCAAAGAAATACTGTAGTTCACCCATGAATGAAATTTCTGAAAATGTGCTTAGCCTCAAGCCAAGATTTAGGAGCAAAACGTAGCATTCCATCACTTTCTCACCAATAGATGCTCTGCAGTGCATGGGAGCCATCAGAATGAGAATCCAAACAGCTGAGAAAAACATCACAATAATCCAAAAGTAATCCACAGCACTCCAGTACATCGATTAATGTATTTTGAAATGAAAAGCTTTGAAATGTTTGCAAGAAATAAATCCATACATTTTTAATAGTAAACAGTCACCTCTGGCTAAAAGATGAAGCTATAATATGTAATATCGCTTTCTTCAGTGAAAAAGAGCCATTAAGCAGGAGAGAAATATGCATGGATCAAAGACTATTTGGAGTCCAAAACAGTCTAAACAAATATTGTGGTGTATTTTGATGATAGTGTTTTTCACTGGAGGAATTCTAAGTGAGTTCCAACTGATTATGGCTTCGTATTTTAGCCAGATACAATGGTTTAAAGTATATAAATAAATAATAAAAGAAATACTCAATGGATTTGTTTCTTACAAACATGCAGCTTTTCACAATATATAATGTTAACTGCTGGACTGGAGTGCTGTGGATTATTGTGATGTTTTTGTCAGCTGTTTGGATTCTCATTCTGATGGGTGCCATTCACTACCATTTTATATTTATTTTTTTCTTTGCAGTTGTTGAGCATTCTTGTAGGATTAAGCTGGTTACCGTTTTCACAATATTGCTGAATTTGTGTCAGGCCCTGAATTTATAATTACAGTTTACATGTCTGTATTATGTCTTCTTGAACAGGACATGTATTTCTTTTTATTTTTTACTAGTTGAAATGTACCATAGGTGGATGCATTATTCAACACTGTTTAGTAACTGCTATCAAGTGTACATCAATGGACGTTTACATCAAGAAATAGGCTTAGTCAGTAGTGACCTTCTGACCTTAATGTAATAGCTCAGCTAAATATGAAAATCCTGTCATCATTTACTCACCCTCAAGCTGTTACAAACCTACAGTATTTGACTTTCCTTTAAGCGTTTCCCCAGATATGATTCCTTTAATGGGTCCCTCTCTCATTCTGATGCTGGAGCTAATATCATTCCCCAATGAAGCAATGCTTTATCTGCTATTTTTCTCTTGCATTAATAAACCAAGGTCCAGTGCAGAAAGTAACTTCCTAGAAGACTGCACACATATTTGAGCTACAGCTTATATATTATAAAACTTGCAGAGTTGCTTTAAATTAGATCAGAAAAAAATAAGGGGAATTAAGTAATAAGTGGGTAAGCACTGTTTCCAGGAATGTGTTGTCAAAGTGTAGAGATCAGGGTGCACCGAAGGAGAGAAAGAAGGAAAGAGCAAGCTGCAAAAAAGCTCTTCTCAGAGCCCAAGAGAGAACAGGCTTCATAGCTGAGGACAACCAGGCGCCCGAAGTCTCTCCTCCACTCGCTTTTCTTCTCATTTCACTTCCTCAGTCTTTTCTTTATTCTTCTTCATTCTTCTTTATATATATATTTTTTCTCCTCACTTTTAATGTAAAAAAAAAAACAAAACAAAAAAAAAACACATTAACATTATGAAGTCTCAGAGGTAATAAAAAATTGACAGCGATGTCGTTAAGAGGAAATGGAGCTGACTGGCCATTAGAAAAGCTTGCATTAATTTATTGAAGTAAATTTTAATTTAAACTCAAAATTATCCAGGTGGGATAACAAAAATAAGACTAAAAATGCAGAAGAATATGGTCAGTATTCTAAGAAATAACATTTTTAGGTCAAGTAAATAACCAATAGTTTACTGAGCTGAATATATATATATATATATATATATATATATAAACAATGGTTAAAATAAGTGTTGAACACATCACAATTTTTATCAGTAAATATATTTCTAAAGGGGCTGTTGACATGAAATTTTCACCAGATGTCGGTAACAATCCTAGTAATCCATACATACAAAGAAAGCTAAACAAATGAGAAATTAAGCTGTGTGTAATAAAGTCGAATGATACAGGGAATAAGTTTTGAACACATGGGTCACGGTTTTACGCTGCCTGAAGGAATACGGAGTCGAGGATAAACGGAATAAGGCTTTTAATAAATCCAACACAGGGGATATCCAACATGGAGCACAGAGGTAGACACACGTAAGTAGCAAGTGGTCACAAGTGAGGACAAGTGAGCACAAGTGAGGAGACCCGACAAAACAGAACTGAAGGGACACGGCTTATGAACAACAGATAATAGGGGAAACACAGGTGGATGGAATCATTAAATTAACAGGGACATGGAACACATGAGGAAGATAATGGACACACCTGGGAACTAATCAAACACGGAAAGACAGAAACTGGGTCATGGGCAAAAACACATTAAATGAGTCCAGGTGTGTGACAGTACTCCCCCCTCCCGGTAGGTGCGTCCTCGCACCGTAGAAACAACAGGGGGAGGCGTAGGTGGGAACTTGGGAGGTTCCGGTGGAGGACGGACTTCCAGGAGGGGGCCAGCAGACAGGGACCACAGAAGGAGGAGCCAGGGAGGAGACGACGGAGGAAGGAGCCAGGGAGGAGACAGGAGCAGGAGGAGCCAGATGGTCCACCAGAGACCAGCCAGGACGGAGATCCAAGGTGGAGTCGACGGCGGGAGGAGCCATGGTGAAGGAAGGGTCGACGACACCAGGGGGCCGACAGGCGGAGACTGCACCGGTGGGTGAGGAGCCCAAGATGGAGCAGCACAGCCGCAGAGCCAGGGGGACGTCGAGGTTCCGGAGGGCCTAGGTGGAGCAGAAGGCTCAGGCGACCAAGGCGGAGGCAGGGTCCTGGCAGACCGCTGTGGAGCCGGAGCGACCGAGGATGGAGGTGGAACCGGAGGGAAGGAGGAGCCTGACAAAGCCGGAGGGATGGAGTGACGAGGTGGAACCAGAGGAGAGGAGTCCCGAGGCGGCGGATGGTCGACGACTGACCAAGGTGGAGCCGGAGGGACGAGGGAGCCCGGTGGAGCAGGTGGGATGACAGGCCACGGTGGAGACGAGGGAGCTAAGAGCCAAGGCGGAGCCGCTGGGTCGAAGGACCGAGGAGGAGTCCAGGGCTCGGAGGCTGGAGGCGGAGACAGGGCCTTAACCCGCCAAGGCGGAGCTGGAGACTGGCAGTCCAGCGGCGAACCACCGCGCCCCGATGGCGCGGACTGAGGGTGAGCTGCGGGACTGGCTGGCACCAGCAGGGATGACGAGGAACTGGCTGGTCTAGGAGGAGGAGAGAGGAGAAGGATGGGAGGGAGGACAGGAGGATCAGGACTGGACGGAACCAGCGAAAGAGGAGTAGAGGGACCAGCAGGTTTGGGAGGAGGCGGGAGAGGGAGGCTGGGAGGGAATACAGGAGACACAGAAGATTCAGGGCTGGGTGGAACCAGCGGAGACACAGAAAATTCAGAGCTGGGCGGACCTAGCGGAGACACAAGATTCAGAGCTGGGCGGAACCAGCAGAGACACAGAAGATTCAGAGCTGGGCGGAACCAGCGGAGACACAGAAGATTCAGAGCTGGGCGGAACCAGCGGAGACACAGAAGATTCAGAGCTGGGCGGAACCAGCGGAGACACAGAAGATTCAGAGCTGGGCGGAACCAGCGGAGAAACAGAAAACTCAGGGCTGGGCGGAGCCAGCGGAGATACAGGAAACTCAGGGCTGGGCGGAGCCAGCGAAGAAACAGAAAACTCAGGGCTGGGCGTAACCAGCGGAGAAACAGAAAACTCAGGGCTGGGCGTAACCAGCGGAGAAACAGAAAACTCAGGGCTGGGCGTAACCAGCGGAGAAACAGAAAACTCAGGGCTGGGCGTAACCAGCGGAGAAACAGAAAACTCAGGGCTGGGCGTAACCAGCGGAGAAACAGAAAACTCAGGGCTGGGCGTAACCAGCGGAGAAACAGAAAACTCAGGGCTGGGCGTAACCAGCGGAGAAACAGAAAACTCAGGGCTGGGCGGAACCAGCGGAAATGGAGCAGAGGAAATGACTGGAGGAGGTAGGAGTGGGAGACTGAGAGGGTATACAAGGGGAATCAGGGCTGGACGGAACCAGCTGGGAAACAGTAATATTAGGGATTACCTCCGTAGACCAGTCCATCAGATCCCGAACTTGCTCCATATGACTTTCAGAGACTGCATATAGCTCACCCTCAGTCGCAGGAGTGTGGGCAGGGCTTTCCTCCACGCCCTCGATCTCCACGAGGACTCCCACGATGCACAGTGTTGCCGGCTCACACACCTGGTCAGTCGCGCTCTCGAGATCCGGCTCCCTGTCAGTGGATGGCTCGGACTCTGCGGCTGCGGTGGGCTCTGGCTCCGTGCGGCTTGATGGTGGCTGGCTGACCTCTGGGTCGGGAGTGGGACTGGCGAGATCCTCTATGGGGCAGATGGTGAAAGATGAGCCATTTCTCGCCAGAGTCCACTCCACGAATGCGGCGAAATCCTCTCGAGGACCATCTTCGGACGACAACGCTCTGCATTTGGAATTCAGGCTGGTGTTGTAGAAGGTGCAGAGCGCGCCGTCCGGGTAGCTGGTGGCATTAGCTAATAGGAAAAACTGTCTGGTATGGTCCTCGAGAGAACGTCCTTCCTGCTTCAGCAGGAGGATGAGGAATTCGGGACGATAGAGGGGATCCATAGAACACTACGAAACAAAAAGACTTTGAAAACACAAAAACAAAACGGAGGAAAAAAAACACGCAGTTTTCTATTTTCTTCTTTAGGTCGGTTCTTCTGTCACGGTTTACGCTGCCGGAAGGAACACGGAGCCGAGGATAAACAAAATAAGGATTTTAATATATCCAACACAGGGGATATCCAACATGGAGCACAGAGGTAGACACACGTAAGTAGCAAGTGGTCACAAGTGAGAAGACCCGACCAAACAGAACTGAAGGGACACGGCTTATGAACAACAGATAATAGGGGAAACACAGGTGGATGGAATCATTAAATTAACAGGGACATGGAACACATGAGGAAGATAATGGACACACCTGGGAACTAATCAAACACGGAAAGACAGAAACTGGGTCACGGGCAAAAACACATTAAATGAGTCCAGGTGTGTGACAACATGAAGAAAGGGACGTGCAAAAAGGTATGGACAAAGGTATAAGACACCAGCTGAAATCTATCAGTAATTACAGTGGGAATTAATATTAGTTGGTTCAGTCTCAACGGATGGCCTATAAAAAGGTGTTTCAAGACCAGCGTCTCATATGAGAAACATTTCATTATGTGTAAAAGCAAAAAGCTTTCTCAATACCTTCTCAACCTTACAGGTGCATCTAAAAAAAACTATCATGGACAAGTTATTTATTTGTTCTAATCTAATAAAAAAAAAAAAGAAAAAAAAAAAAGAAAACTTTCTTATATTCTAGATTCATTGCACACCAAATGAAATATTTCAAGAGGTATATATATATATATTGTTTTTTTTTTTTTTTTTCTGATAGTTATGACTTACAACTTAGGTAAATTAAAAATTCAGTATTTCAAAAAAAATTACAAATTTTCTCAAAGATCAATCAAAAAATGATTTACAATATAGAAATGTTCAAGATCTCCAAAGCAGGTTTAATTATGCACTAAATACTTGGATGGGATGGGGCTCCTTTTGAAAAAAATGGACTGTGGTAAACTTTTGGGAGTGGAAAACTGTTCTGTGGTCAGACGAATCAAAATGTGAAGTCCTTTTTTAAAAATGGAACGCCATGTCATCCGGACTAAAGAGGACAATGACAACCCAAGTTGTTATCAGCTCTCAGTTCAGAAGCCTGCATCTCTGAATGTAAGAGGTTGCATGAGTGCGTGTGGCATGGACAGCTTACACATCTGGAAAGACACCATCAATGCTGAAAGGTATATCCAAGAGATGTCGTCTCTTTCATGGAAGACCTTGCATTTTCCAACATGACAATGCCAGACCAAATACTGCATAAATGACAACATCATGGCTGCGTAGAAGAAGGATCCAGGTACTGAAATGGCCAGCCTGCAGTCCAGATCTTTCACCCATAGAAAACATTTGGTGCATCATAAAGAGGAAGATGTGACAAAGAAGACCTAAGACAGGTGAGCAACTAGAAGCCTGTAATAGACAAGAATGGGACAACATACCTATTCCTAAACTTGAGCAACTTTTCTCCTCAGTCCCCAGACGTTTGCAGACTGTTATAAAAGAAGAGGGAATGCCACACAGTGTTAAACATGGCCTTGTCCCAACTTTTTTGAGATGTGTTGATGCCATTAAACTTAAAATCAACTTATCTGTCCCTTAAAATTATACATTTTCTCATTTTAAACATTTAATATGTCATCTACTGTATGTTGTATTCTAAATAAAATATTAACATTTTAAACTTCCACATCATTGCATTCTGTTTTTATTCACAATTTGTACAGTGTCCCAAATTTTTTTGGAATTGGGTTTGCATGTTGATATATTAGTTCATTTGAAACTGAAAAAACAAAAAACAAATATATATATATATATATATATATATATATATATATATATGATAATAATTTAACTAAAAAAATAATATGACTAAATTTTCTCTTAAAAACTATTAGTCTTTTAACTACATATACTACATAGAGCCATTACACAAAATACTGCACAATTGAAAGGAAGCATACTTTGAATGTAAGCAGTATTTACAGTGAATGACTTAACAAACCTTTCTAAAATCTGAACGAGTGAGTGATATATGATAAAGAACAAATTAACACATATGCTGGCAAGCAGTGTTGCCATATATACTAAGTTTTTATTATACTAATTCATACAGGATGTATTTTCACTTCATACTGACACAGTATTTTTACACTCATTACATTAACATTCTATACAACTAACTAAATTAACGAATGTTCTGCCAGGTTTTAATTTCCTTTAGCCAATAGCGGAAAACAATTCAACATATATCCACGGCACTAGGTATTGTTGCAGCAGGAACAGCAGGAGTGTGATTTTTCTTGTTTTTGTTGTTTAGAAGCCTTACTTTATCAATATGTTTTGCCAGTGAATGTCTCCATAAATAATGTATGCCATTGCTTCTGTTTATTCGCAGCGTAATTGCTTTGCCTCCTTTAATTAGTTTATATTCATGGTTAATTCCTGGGGGAGGAGCTACAGACTATAAAGGCAGCTGTTTATGGCTGTTTAAAAGGAGAACGTTTTTCTTTAGGATAGAAGCTGGATGTTGATGCCTCATTAGAAGTTTTTTTATTGCAAATGCATTTGGTATAGAGCATGTCATATATACCACAGCTGTTCTTATTCACCGTGATCTTGAACTGTTTGATTGTGCTCTGAGGATCACTCCACTCAAAAGCTTTGCTGTACTCTCAGCTAATCACTTAAACATTCTAAAAGCTTCATGTCTTTAGAGTTAATTAGTGTAAAATAGGTTCCAGTAGTCTCTGATGAAACTGGTCAAAGATGGGAGAATAATTATTAGTCCACTAATGAGCACTGTTTGTGTTTTTTGCATAAAAAAGAGGGTAAACTTTATTAGATGCATTTATGTCTCTTAAGTGCAATGACTTTAAAATGATTTCTAATTATGTTTACTTTGCATATGCTTTGATAGGTTAACACATAGGGCATGAATCATGAGAAATCTCACTGCAAGCAAATTTCCACTTATTTATTTTATAGTGGCCATATCATACCACATATTGAATGACGCAATGGTGTGTAAAAAAAAAAAAAAAAAAAAAAAAAATACACGCATACATTAGGCTGAGTTACCTATGTATCATTAATAGCATGTCAGACAGAGAAGCACATGCATGTTATTTCCATGCACATTCACTGTTACATATATTTGCATACATACATACCAGTGCCAGTTTTTATACAGGATCATTACAAACATACTCAATAATTTAGAAACGCATTAAATATTAAAGCAGTACTCATAGCATCAACTCACCATAATGAGAATCTAAAATATGATTTGACTATTTCTGACCAAACAGATATAGAGGTGATATTGTCTTACATATTTCTACTGCTTATTTTTCCATATGTATATTTAGCTCTCAAAGACTTTCTTACAAATCAGCTCTGGCCATTGTTAGTCTTTTATGTAGTGAGCCAAATGAATACATCATGAAAGATGAGAAGAAGAGAACAATCCATACGCTGCCTCCTCCTCGTCTTAACCCAGACCCCATTACGCCCGAGCAGGGCAGCCATCGCTCGAAAGGGAGGTTATGCAAAAATATGTTGATGAATCCGGCGAGCTTTGATATCTAAATATCGATTTTATTTTCTGTTTTTCTCCTGCCAATTATGGCAAAGCGAGATAATTCCCTTCAGGTGAAAAGTGGATTGCTTCTATTTTCGTAGCGTCTTAATATTTCCGAGCTGTTCTTGGTTGATGTGGTATGGAATCCTGCCTGCCTTATCTTTCCTCGTGAAGTCCCATCAAAAGATATTAAAGACACAAGAGGCTGGGAGGTGGGCAATAAACAACCTGGTGATGTCAAAAATGTCAGAAATCAAAATTTAGACATGACTGTTTTTGGACGCTCTACAGCACTCTTTTCCAGCCCCCACATGCAGAATGGAGAGGTGCATATGAAATGAGTTTGGAATATACACTGTTTCACTGGAGTTTTCAGTCACACTTTCCATTATAAAAGTGTGTGTCAGTGCTCAGAATGTCACCGCGCTGCTATCTGTCCGAGAGGTGTTGAGCTGCACTGACGGATGACTGTACTGACGGAAAAGTACTGTATGGGAGTTATGCATTCTGCTTGCTTCTTTTTCTCTAACTTTCACTCTATATGTATTTAAAATACTGGAAAGAGCTTCTGTTGAACTGTTCCACAACCCTGGAGTTAGAGTTGTTGGATCACTAGAAAGGTTTTTTTTTTTTTTTTTTCTTGACCTCTTCAGTGTTAAAATGTAATACCAGTGAGTGTCACAAAATGAAATTTTGTCATTAGTACTTACTCTGATGTCTATCTAAACCCATATTGTAGACTTTTTTTTTTTTCATTCCATGAAAGAAGAATGATATCAATATAATGGTATCAATACAAATGGTATCATATAATGATATATATTAAGTATGCGTAAATGTATTTATTACTTATCTGGATAAATGTAATGTATCCTTGCTACTATTTCTTTGTTTGAAACATTGTTACTAATGCTTTAATCCTAGTCTTTTAAGGTCACTGTGTTAGGAAGAGATGGAAATTGAAATCATTATTTGTTGAATATTGTTTTGGACAACTGTAATTGCATTTCACGTTCACTAAAAAGGAGAAGTTTGGACATTCTGCAATCCATCATCGTTTGTGTCCCACAGAAGAACAAAGATCACGTTTTGGTGTTGAAATACATGAGGTGGAACCTGGAAATTCTGTAGGTCTCAAAGATATCTGCATGCCTTCATATGGGGAGAAAGTTTGTGAGTAAATGATGGCAAAAGTTTCTCTTTTTTTTTTTTTTTTTGGCGAACTGTTCCTTTAACTGAATAGAGTAAACTGAACACAATGTGGGATAGTGATGTATAAGCCTGCATGCTATAATTTATTTCTCATTAATTTGATTTTTATGACATCTGATTGACAGCGCTGGAGTAGTTATCCACAACTCCCGGCTTGTGGAATAAACATTTGCCAAGCTCACTCTAACTATCCTCTGCTCCTCTTTCAGATGGCACGACTGGATCTGGAATGATGCTCGATCGCTCAGAACCAGCGGGCCCGACTCAGGACCGCATAAAAGCGCCAAGCAGAGGCGGCAGGCTTCTTCTCCTGAGCTCGTGCTGCAGAAATCTGTAATTTGACAGCCAAGATTCGTTGGGACTGCTGAGACGTCTCACCCTGAGGCCTGCGAACGGGTGAGATTTAATTTTCTCCATTCTTTCAAGTTCTTTTTTATTGTTTATTACTAATTAACATCCCATCTATAATTCAATTTCTGAAATGGGACTCTGTGATCTCCAGCCAAAATTAAAATATGCAGGCTTAATTGTATTTTTGGAAAGTTTAGTAAAGCAATGTATCCCTAACGGACATATTTTTATGTTAAAAGCTTGGCTTTGGCTGCCTCTTCCAGAACATTTAAAGGTTTAAAAGACATAAAACAATAATTTCCAAGCACGACTGACAGGGGATCACATGGCTGCATTATTTCCTGCGCATGGTAACTAAACTTATAGATGCAGACAGACGGCAAAGGAGGTTCATTACTGACACCTTGCACATTTTAATGGAGGCAAATGTGTTTCCTTTGCAACGGAGAGAACAAATAGCGCCTCCGTACTGAGCTGCATACTAATGCAGGAGAAATACAGGCTTTATAATTCACTGCTCTAAGCAAACTTGTGCAGTAATGATGCTTCTCAGTTTAGTGAGAAGCCTGGTCTTAATAAAAATAAAATAAAATAAAATAAAAAAAGGGCAAGTAAGGGTGCAAATGCAAATAAAGGGTTTAAACAATTTTGTTTGCCTTTCTAGTGTCACTCAAATGGGCTGTTTAGGAGGAAATTCCCCAGAGCGGTGAGATGATTCGGACTCTCCCTGAGCGCTCCGAGTACACAGAATAGATGAGCTACAACAATACACTTGCACAGCACTTATTAAAGAGGTCGCACCGGACGTTTTTTATCACTATTATTACCCCTGAGGTCAAGACAAACTCAAATTCATTCTTTCTCCTTGCCATTGTTGCCGTTGGTTGCTTACTGGGGCTATTAAAGGGATAGTTCACCCAAAATAAATAAACAACCTTATGACTATTTTCACGCTCTCATTTAAATAATTTTCAATAATTTCTGCATGCAATGAGAGTGGATGGGGATCGATTTAAAATAAAAGCATGGTAAAAGTGCTCAATACAATTAATGCAGCAGATTCCAAGTCATTACAAGGAATATGATAACTTTGTATATTGAACAGAACAATATTTTAAATATATATTGTAGGGCCGGGACTTTAACGCGTTAATTGAGATTAATTAATTACACAAAAAATAACGCGTTAACTAAGATTAATTAATTACCGATAAAAAATTCCCGCATTTTTAATAACTTATCTTTGCACCGCGGAACGTTTCTCAATGAATGAGTTTCGGCGGACCGATTATACTGAAGCACCAACTAGCGTTCGCATATCACCGCAGCAGCACATCGAGCCTCAAGTATCACCTCAACGCTAAACATATAGCAGCTAGCGTGCACTTTACACTTTATGTTGAACTGTGTATTATTTTGTTGGTGCATCTGGCAGTTTATGTTGAACTCTTTATTGTTTTGGCCAAGGGTATTGAGAGTTGGACTTAGTATGCTGTGGCCTCTGAAGCAACAGAGAGATGTTTTCTAATAGTCAGTGTTTCCAATGTTCTGAATGTAATTGACAGTATTGTGTTTTACTTAAAAAAAAAAAAAAAAAAAAAAAAAAAAAAAAAATAGGCACCTATAAGCTTCCTGAATTTCTGAAATGTACTATTTCCAAATTGTTTCAAAATATGCTATTGCTACACTTCATGGCAAAAATTGCACTGGTCTGCTAGACTTGGTTGAACAAAAATAAACAATATTTTGTAGCTTATGTATTCAGTCATTATTCAATGGTATACTATAAATCCATGTGAAAAAAAAAAATTACTTCTCACTGTTCTCAGGTCAAATATTTATATGCGATTAAAATGCGATTAATTTCGATTAATTAATTACAAAGCCTCTAATTAATTAGATTAATTTTTTTAATCGAGTCCCGGCCCTAATATATTGTTAATCTTGCTTCACAGCTATGCTCACCAAATACTTTCACTGTATGGAAAAGAGCAGCATCTATTCCAGTCTTTTTCCATCTATTTGGAAATAGATGAGGGGTGGATAGATTCATGTAAAAGAAATGTTCTATGGTGAAATGTTCTATTTTCTGTAAAGCTGCAAGCTGCTATATAGCAATATGTATTACGGAAGTGTTACGATTGATTATATATAAATATGACTGAATCATATGTAACCCATGTTGTGAAGGTTAGTTTGGAATTAAAATAAGTGGTGTAACTTTGATTTATTTTCTAGGTGTCTAATAAATCAGTTGTCAACTGTTGATCATTTTAAAACATTTAAAGCAATTTTAAATTAATTTTAAATTAAATTACTCAATCTGGTGTTGCTCCAAAACCTACTTTCTTCTGTAAAAACATATTTTTTGAGAATTGAATGTCTCAGTATGTGGTTACCAACATTCTTCAAAATGTATTTATCATTTATTTTGTTTAGTATGTGAAAGCAAGCCATGCAGGTTTCGAACCATTTAATTGGGCGACTATTTATTTTATTTTATTTTTTTTTTAAGTGAGCTGTCTCTTTAAAGCATTATGGGTAAGAAAGAAGCAATAATATCCACATTTAAAAAGTAATGTGAATTGGCTCTGAATAAATTTGTGCCATTTCACCTTCAGCCCATTTAAATGAGAGCGTGTGCAGTTGTGCATGTGGTTATGCATCTATCCATGTGTGTACAGTAGCATGTGTCGCGGGGCATATGGCACCTCATGTGTACCTCCAGAGATGCCGATTCCTCTGCCACACATTTGCAGTCTGCCAGGCTGTCTGTAAGGTTCGTCTGCCGTATTGATGTGCATCCAGAGCTTCAGATCACGAGCATCAAATGCCTGTAATGGAATGGCAGACAGATCACAATTGACACACAGACAGAAGAGACTAATCTATGTGTGAAAGCGCTGATAGGCCACATTAGAACACATCCTCTTCTGTCATCAGAGCTTTAATTGCTCCATCCAGGTGCAAACAGCATGCAATCGGGTTTGTCGGTCCCTGTGTTTTGCTTTCTAATTTTATCCCTTTGACAAGCAATTTGGGATTTAAAGAAGCTTTCGATAAGAACGAGAGAGAAAGATGTTGTGTGTGTTCACTGTACGTGTTGGTAATCCTCAGCATCACAGCCGGAGAGAGGATGTTTTCAGCTTTGCAATCTATTAAGCATCTCTCTTGCTCACTCTCTACCTCTCACAAAGGAAACAGCAGGCGCTGGCAAAACCGGTGATCAGCGGGTTACAAAGCCCCACTTCAATCCCCTCCTCTCAACACCAAGGGTGCAATTCTCCATCGAGGTTGTCTCTCACGAATATCCTCTCAGTTCGTCTGAAATCCTTTCAGCTAAATACCAGTACAATGGACTGCGGGGAGCAATACATCTCACATACACTTAACCACAGCTGTGAGGGAATCAGCGACTATTCAGAAGCCTTGTTCAAAACAAACCTAGGATGGGATAAAAGTAAAAGATGGCATAAAATGTCCCTAGTACCTGACCTGTTACAATCCTAGTTCATATAAACAGCAAAAAGTGGGTGTGGCCAACAGCAGCTCTTAGGCAAACAGAAACGCCTGCTCTTTGCTCTTCTTTATGTTCAGTTTTGCTCTGTTAATCGTCTGTGAGGGAATTTTCAAAAGAAGATGATGTATTATCAGTATTGATCCAACCAGTGAAAACTATAATCTGTATTAATAGTGTACTATAATATGGTTATAACAGATTTGTTTTCTATATGTTTCACATTCATTTAGAACAGTGGTTAAACTAACTTTAAATAATTGTGTATTTGGTCGTTTTAGCGCACACTTTTTAAAGGAGTTTAAAGTTTTTGGAAACTATACTATTGTTGTCCCATGTAAACATCACAAATATCAATCAGAGTGTCTATTTACACTATTAATACTGTAAGAAACTGACCCAAAACATGCTGTCTTTATATGGGGTTTTATATCTAAATATGTAAAATAATATTGATATATAAATCAATATTTTTTTCCTGTTACAGTTCTATGAAAGCCTAGGTGGAGCCTTGCATCCGAAGCACAGGTTTCCTTCTCTCTGATGTAATGGATGATAGAGTATGTTTTCCTCTTTTCCTCCCACCATTCCCAGGTGTGTATTCCCCCGGCGGTCTTTGTGTGTTTGTGTGCGAGTGCTCTGCCTCCCCTGACTGTTGCTTTGTTTAGCTGCATGTACGGTGAGAGCTCCTTACCGCTGTCAGACCCCTCTTCTCCTCCTTGGCCCTTGAAGCCTTGAAGCTTTTTTGTGCTCTCAAGTGTCTCTCCATTGTCAACAGTAGCCTTGATATTCAAATGGGTTACACTGCCTTGAAGGGGGTGAGGAAGATAGAGGGCAAGAATGATAAATACGCCTTCAGTGGAAAGCACACACGCTCTGTAAAACATGAGGAAGTACTCTAATCACAAAGGTGGGAGAGAAGAGGAACATGAGAGCAGGATGAAAGAGAGGGAACATGACAGAGCCGGTTATAGCGACAACACGGCCAATGGTGGCAAAGCTTCATCAGTACCACAGGCACCTTTCATGGGCACCTCACCATCATGCATGAATGCATGCATGCAAAAAATAAATAAAAAAAACCTCCATGCAGCAAAGAATCAATACAAAATAAAATAAAAAATAAAAAAGTCTCACTCCAAAGGTGTTAAAAACTAAAGTATGGTCAAATGTCTTGCACGAAACTTTAAGATGCTAAATGTAATCCTAGGAATAGCTATATGGGCATAGTATTCAGTGTCACTTGTCACACATACACACATGCACCAATCATTTGAATGGTAGTATATCATGGTTTCTGCATTTACAATAATCTGAAATATTTCTTGAGCAGTATATCGGTATATTGGAATGATTTCTGGAGGATCATGTGACACTGAAGACTGGATCAATGATGCTGAAAATTGAGCTCCGTTCACAGGAATAAATTACATCTTACAATATTTTACAATAAACAACAGCTCTTTTAAATTGTATTACTATTTGACAGTATTATTGCTCTCTCTCTCTCTCTCTCTCTCTCTCTCTCTCTCTCTCTCTCTCTCTCTCTCTCTCTCTCTCTCTCTCTCTCTCTCTCTCTCTCTTTCTCTGTGTATTTTTGAGCACAAATGCAAAAAAGGTATAATGTTTCCATACATTTGCCAGGTACAGTATGAGCAATGTATCACACATAACAGGTAGATAAATGTACAGTGATAGCAATTTATTGTAAAAAGTGTCCAAAACACAGTATAAACGTATTACAAATGCATTGTGTTGAATTTCAAGTCTTCTGAAGCCATATAATAATGTGAGAAAGAGAGTGAAACTGCATCGCTGAAAACGATCCCGCTCTGCGAAGGCAGTCACATCTCATTCAAAAGATAAATCTGACACGCAATAACCAATAACATTTCACAATCAAAGCTGATGTAACGATTCTTCAGGATTTGGAGCGAATGGAAACATTGATCGCTTTGGGGTCTGTTCGTAACACAAAGCAATCATTTAGCCTCAGAAGACTTGGAATATCTGTATATTTTAATAAACTGTGATTATACTTGCATGTGTGTTTTGTATCGTGTTTTATATTTTTTATTGACAGATGGTTAGGTTTAAGGGTGCGGGTCAGGTTGGATGCTCAAAATGGACTAAATGGTCTATCACTAAATAAATCATACCCCAATATATGTCATAATGAAAAAGGTATACCCTTATGTATCATGTCTTGACGATACAATTCTTTGACCATGGAAATCACAGCAACATCTTTAGCTCTTACTTCAGTGGGTGCGAGAATATCTTAGCATCTTTATGTGTGCGTGTGCATCTCTCCATCGCAGCACATGCAGCACATGACAGAGATGTGCGACACACTTTCTCAAAAGACACTGCAAAACATCTCTTACATAATGAGTTTTTAATTAAGTCCCCTGCTTTATCGGGATTTACAAAGGAGGACTTCGGGAAGCCACCTCCAATGCGCTTTAATGAATTGTTTAGAGAATTTTGCAGAGCCACGCTGATAAAGTTTTTCAAGAAATGCGTCCCCCGTCTCTGTACTGACTTTCCAGAGTCTTACAAACACTTCCACTCCTCTGCATCTCTAAAGAACAGCACCAACATTCATTATTGATGTCACAGCATTTGTTATTGTATTAGCTCTGGTTTGTCACACCAGGAAAACAGAGCAGTCTTTCTTGTGTGCAGTGAAGCAGACGGTATACCTCCTAATGGAATAAGAGTATATTGAGTACCTCTGCATTTCCTTGGGGCAAGTCAACCTTAATGCGAGCACTAAAGAAACAGAAGACAAGAAAGGCAGAAAGAAACAAAAATGCGGGAGGACAATATGAACAGATACCATCTGAAAATAGGAGGCCATGTGCTCGTTTTTAAAATGCAGCTGCGTTACAGCATATAGGTATTTCAAATGTATTTATTTCACTGCTTTTGCATCATTCTCACTTCATACATGGTTGAAACAAGTTCTGCTAACAGTTCTCTTTGGATTAGTTCTCCTAAGGCAGGTATCTAGGGCCAGTATGAGCAATGTTTCCAAGCGATGGAGTTAGTTTGCACTTTGTTGGCTGAAAATTTAATCTGTCTTCTGCCTTGCGGTTTGATCCACCTCTTGCCCTGAGAGGCTGGTCTCATCTCTAATTCTTCACCAGGAAAGGTCTGCCCCCTGCCCAGGTCCGATCTTTGTGTGCGATCCGGACCTGCTTGATATGGATCCCGTGTGTCCACTGCCTTAGGTTCCTCCGGAGCCGGCGCGTTTGAAGCGAACTCTCGATACATGCTGTGAAAAGTTGCTTATCGATTGACTAAGACGAGAAGCCTTAGGCAAAGTTTAGGTAAAGGCTACGTTTAGTTATTGCAAGATGTGGCAGTATATGCTCGCAGTCTTCAGGCGAGGTTTCCAACACTGCTTTGCATGCACTGCTTCGAGGGATGCTCCATGATAAGGTTTCTGACAACCCAGCGATGGTAAACCTATCGGTAATTATTTCAGCAAGCCAAGAACAAATAGTACAGAAGTCCAAAACATCACTTTGATTTTACTCCTCTATTTTGGTCACTATTTTTTTTTTTTTTAAGTTTTGTAACAAGCGAAACAAAATGGGTTTCACTCAGGCCTTACACTTTGCAAGTCGGATGCTTTCATTTTGTATATCGTGCACTTTTTAAAAGCCTCGTTACTTTCACCACAGGACTCCGTAGTGGCGCTACAAAGCTCCAGCAGCACTTTACACGAGGTATGAGGATGGGAGCGCTGGTCCACGATTCCCTGCTGTTCCCTCTTTCGGCCGACTAAAGGCAGGGTGCTGAGATCCAGACGACTGCCTTCCCTGTGTGACATCTTTGCATAGAGACTTTAAAGTCTGGGCTTCTGAGTTGTTCCTCCCTTTGCCTCCTCTCTTGATCAGACATCTATGTTTTCCAGAGGGACAGTGGGAAGTTGGCCGTGTTTTCACTTTTGTTTCTTTGGATGTGGGGCTGGAGAGCCTTCCCCGCTTTCTTTCTCCATCTCTTTTTGCAGCAAACCTGGTAGTGGGGTATCGGTCCATGTGGAGGTGTCTAATGAGAGACACAGGGAGCGTGGGAGAACAGCAGGCTCGCTGGAGGGGTCTACACCAAAGGCCGAGACTACAGAGGAGCTGACAGTGAGAAACAACGGTGGTGAGAGCAGAAAAAAAAAAAAAAAAGAGAAAGCCAGCCAGACGGACAGAGAGCAAATCCTCAGCGGTCTCCAGGGATGAAAACAAGGACTTGGGAAGAAACCAGAACAAGTGGAAGGTGATAAATATATAATCAGTTCCTCTGATTGAAATGAGTGTTGAGAGGGCTGTCTTAAATGATGCAACAGTAATTGCAATCATTTGTTGTAAGTAATTAAGTAATAATTTCATTATTTACTCACATTCATGTCATTCATAACCATTAAGCACCGTAAATGTATTATATAAGTTGCGTGCTGTACTATATCCCTAGTTTTATGAAGCTATGCAGATTTTTGTGAGAAATAGATACAAATTAAAGGGAATTGTTCTCCAAAAAAAAAAAAAAAAAAAAAAAAGATTAAAATGCTGTATTGTCATTTAATCATTATGATGTTCCAGAATTGTCAAACTTACATTCTTCTGTGGAAAACAGAGATATGTTGAATATTATGTCATTGATTCCCAATGGTTCATGATTTGGAACTCACTGACTCTCAAGTTTGTCACACAAAGCTTCAGTTTATGGCTTTAGTGACAAGTTGTATAATTTTAGGGGACTTTTGAGTTTTTTTTTCTTTTCTTTGTATTCTTAAATCCTTGTTTATTGTAATTGCATGGACAAGAATAACCAGCACAGTTTTCAGAATCTCTCCTCGTTGTGTTGCATGGGTTTAAAACTAAATGGGCTGAGTGTGTTCATAGAAATGTAATTTTTTTGTTCCATCTATCCCTTTTCAATGCCTGCACATATTCTTGTAGTTCCAGTTGATTGTTCAGTTCACCATCCAGTGTTGTAATTCCCAAGGCTCTGAGATAATGCCACTGATCTGAGAGAACAATCAATTAAGCTCTCACAGATTTACTATCAATAAACAGCATAGCTAGCGGCAAAACTTTCTGCTGCTGTTAAATAAAACACCCTTCAATTTTTCAGCAGAAAATGCAGATCTGTGCTATTCTCAGCCTCGTCTCTAATCGACTTCCAACGTGGAAAAGGCCTGAGAAGCAGAGGAGGAGGCCAGAGAGAGGACTTTTCCAAATCAAAGCCAGGTTTATGGGATGACTGTCAATGATTTCTTCCATGCCAAGAGTTTCTGAAGCCTGATTTGTATTAGTGTACAGCTGTCTGAGCAGCCGAGTCGGCAGCGGTCATTGAACCATTGATTCAGGTGCCTAGGTGTGAGCTGATGGATGTCCTTGATTTCAGAATGCAGAAAGACGATAAAAAAAAAAAAAAATATATATATATATATATATATATATATATATATATATATATATATATATATATATATATATATATATATATATATATTAAATACATAACAAAGATCTTGGCCAGTATGCTTTGGCTGATTTAATTATTTAGGCTTCGTTTATTTGGTCAAAAACTTTATTTGGAAGAAAAGCAATGCTTTGTGAAATATTATTGCCATTTAAAACAATGGCTTGTTCCTGTAATGCAAGCTGAATTTTTAAGCATCATTACTTCAGCTTTCAGCAGCTCATTCTAATATGCTGATTTATTATCAGTGTTTGAAACGATGATGAATTAACAATAAAAAGAAAAGCGTTTCATTCAAAATATAGTATTTTCTAAGTATTTAATTTTTTCCTATCATTGTTTTTTTATAACTGTATCACATCCTTGCTGAATAAAAGTACTCACCCCAAACTTTTGAACAGTATTGTATGTTGTTACAAAAATTATATAAAAACTTTTGTTGACATAGTTACATTTTATATTGGAGTTGGTGAATACTTTGTTGCCTTAAACAAGAAATAATATTATCTGACAGTGTTGAACTACATAAAGTGTCCCTGTTTCTGTATTTTTATTGCTCATTAGTCTTTCTTTTTTTAATATTAAATATATTTCTGTTTTAATATTAACATACTCATTATGTATGTATTGCTAATCTATATATATATATATATATATATATTGTCCAGAGGTCTTGATTGCGACTGTACAATCCCTGCTTAAAGTTTGTGAACTACTCTTGTTGTGTCTGGAGTTCAGACAGCTAGCTGACGCTGTGCATGCGGTGTGTCTGCTCTGGTATTGGTACTGATGAGGCCCCGTCCGTTTCTGCTGCGAGCGTGAGAACCAACATGACGTCTTCTCAGACAAAGCAGCTGTCAGCATCCTCTCTCATCGGCGTTCACTGCAGGTTAATTGACTGGTGCTGCAACGGTTTCACACCAGCGCCCTCTTCCCGGACGCGTCCGTCTCCCCTCATCCGTTTCTCTCGGCTGGGTCATCCTGGGTGAGCCGCACCTCCTCTGGTCAGACTGAGAGGGAGAGGGAGACAGATGGAGCAGAGGAGGAGTATATCCACTTTGCTGTGGCAATTTAAAATGAGGGGCAGGCCTGTGAGTGTGACAGTCCCGGCATCATCACGCTGCGCGCATATTAGAGTAAGTACCCTGATCGCCCATGTGAAAAGCCACTGGGGACGGCCCTCTGATACGCCACTTCCAGCTCCAGCCTCACATGGAGCTCTATTTCACGGCCGGCTGGCCTGATTGAAAGTAATAGGGGGACTGAGGCTGTGATGAACTGACATGCCCAATAACTTCCATTACGTGGCTGTAACCTTGTCCCGCTCACTAATTAATTTTTCTGCCAGCGATCATATGCCTGTGTGCTTTAGACTGGAGCACAGCCTCTGTCTGATCTAAACTCACTTTAACCCTGCATGTATGCAAAAGTATGTGAAGAACCTCTTCGAAGTAATAGATTTGACTGAGCACATTGGTCCAGAGAAGGCAAAATCTCAATGTTACGCATGAAAATTTGCAGAAAGCCTGTAAAATCTGTAAAGAGAGGATTTGCTGATGAGAAAGAACTTGACTGGCCTGTGCAAAACTCATCAGGTATTGCAACCTTTAGTGGAAAACCTTGCTAGAATATCGGAGGCTGTTAAAGAGGACCGATTCCTTATTAACATCAATGCTTTTGGAATTAAATACTCAACAAGCACATGCGTACCGAACCCTGTTTATGCTGAAAATAGTACAATGAAAAGGTAATAGTGACAATATATCTCACAATTCTAGATGCATTTTTTTTTCTACATTTGTGACTTTATATTTCAAAGTTTTACTATATTGTGGCTTTTAGTTGTTTTTTTTTTTTTTTTTTTTTTTAAACTGTCTCTTATTTCTCGTATTTGTGACATAATACCTCAAAATGTGACTTTAATCATAATTCTAACTTTTTATCTCCAGTTTGTAACTCTGTCTTAAAATGCGACTGAATCTAACAGCTGTGACTGTTTCTCAGAATTGTGATTTATAGTATCTCGCAATGTGACTATATCACAATTGTGGCTTTAATTGTCATAATTGTGACTTTTTAGCTTGCAGTTGTGACTTTCTTACAAAGTGTCTCATATCTCCCAATTGCAACTTTGTTTTTGCATTTTCCTCACAATGTGACTGTACATCACAATAGTGACTTTTATTGTCCTAATTATGACTTTTTTTATGTTTGCAACATTATTTTATCTTGCAGATGTGAGCCTTTATGTCTCACTATGTCTCTTTTTTTCTTATTTGAAACTTTATCTCACGATGTTTACTTCTTTTACTCTGAGTCAGAAACAGGCTTTTATACATATGGATGTGGTGCATGTTTGGCTGTCCATATACATTTGCCTATACATCCAGTACCTCCAAAAGCGTAGAATAACATATGGACCTTCCCTCTCAGGTTCATAATGTTACTGCATGCATGAATGCTAAAGCAGCATTATTTGCAGCTTCTTAATAGCTGTCGCAGAAGTGCATTAGAAACCTCCTGCATGCAAGGCAAGCTTGTAAAATCTGGGCGAATAAATATTACATGATGCATCTGATAAATAGATGCATGAACAGAATGCAGTGTTTACGATGATGGCGAGATGTCCATCCGTAACGCGAGCGAGGGTTGGTGAGTGGGAGGAAGGCTGGCAGAACTGAGATGATTTGGGTGCAAAACTTTTGAAAAACTTCTAAACAATGCATCACCTTTCCTTCATTTATAGTTGGAGGATTCTGGAAGCCACATTTACATTCCTGACCATTAGTCTCCCCTCTGTCTTCAGTTGTTCACCTTTCCTCCAGCAAGTGGAAGCCGTCAGTGCATGCAGTATTAGAGCGCCACCTGGTGGACACTTGTAAGGCATTCAGACTTTATAATCGAAGCTTTTTTTGTTATTTTCAAGGTTTATTCAATGATTTTATGATCTCCGCATGTTCACATTTCATACACTGGTATAGGTTTTCCTCTTTCCATTCATCACGTCTTTTGACTGAAGTCAATTTTGAATCCGTCACAAAGACAGATGTGATGTGTAATATTTGCACAGACAAAGGCCTGTGTCTGACATTTCAGGCTTGCTATGATGAACTACAAGGATTCGTTTTGCCCAGACATTCATCTCTCAGCCTTGATCCATTCATTGAAATGTGAACTACTGACTCTTGTTCTCTCAAAAGCATTCGTTCATTAGGATGTTTACCATTTTCTTTGTGCTGCAACACAAATGAAATCCCGCCCCTCATGTGCGTTCTCGTCCAGCGTTATCGCAACGCTTCCCTTTTCACGCCTGGAGAATTCCCTACTTTGTAAGATGGAGAAATCTGCACCTTTGAGTATTCATTTAATGACAGGGCCGCCTTTGTGTTACTGCGGCACGCGCCTCTGCCTGCTGTTCGCTGACGTCTTATCTGATTGTTGTGTGTGGCTGCTTCGCTAACAGCGGTCCGTTGGGTAAACTCCCTTTGTTGGCCCACGAATCTAGATTGCACACATTCACAACATGTTCCATCAGTGACAGAACCCTTATGCATACACATACACATACTCACGCGTGATTCACAGGCACACAGATATTTTTACACTTGGAAAAGTGTCTTTGCAGAGAACTCCGGTGCACAGTGAATGCTTCTGGAGCTTTGGATTGTTTCTCGCCTCTAAGACTCCTGAGAACCGAGATGAAAATAAAACAAAAAGTGTCCTAGATTTGAGCAGAGAGGATAAAGGAGAGAGGAGCACGAGGAGGGAGAGAGATTAAAGAGCATGCGATGATTCGGCTGTAGTCATGCTGTCTTATATTTTCCGTCCTCTTCCCCTTTTCTCTCTCGGTGGAAGCGTGTCATTCTCAGTGACATACTCTGGATTAGAGGCCTGCAGATCGCAGATGCAGGTCTACAGGTAACATGACATGGTCAGTAATTTCCTATGACACGATTTGCAAACTACTGCGAGACTTCAATCTATGACCAAGAGGGAAAGAAATCTAAATTTCTGACAACTTTTACTTTTGTTTCAGTCAAATCCCAACCAGCCATTGCTGTTAAACCAATAATTCAACCCAAACTGACAATTGTATCATTATTTACTGTCATTATGTCATTGCAAACTCATGGTGCTGGAAAAGAAGCATTCATGCAGTACTTGATCATAGTAATATTTGTCAGGCTTCAAAAAGGGTCAACAATTACACAAGTGTGTGATAGCTTAGTGTTTTAATTTTTTTATTTTTTTTTATTTTTTTATTTTTTTATTTTTTTACTGAAAATGTCCTGCAAAAAAAAAAAAAAAAAAAAATGAAGTTGGAAAAATGGACTGTACCAAGGAAGATATTTTTGTAGGCCAAAACATTGAGACTTCTGCTTCCATTACCAAGTCAATGTTTTTATTTATTTATTTATTAATACAATTGTTTTTTTAACAGATTTTAGTTAAAATCCCTGAAATAAGGTCTGTGGTGAACACAAGCTCAAAATATTTTTAAAGTTACATTCTATGACATTAAATCTTCAAAGCTTGAAAGTTTGAATATACTAAGTTACTTTAACTAGATTTATCGAAGGCAATGTGCAAGACATTTAGAAGTTAACAAATTGAAATGTGCTGTCTACATCAGTAATACTGTCATCTACTTTAAACGAACGTGTAAACATTTTTTTTTTTAAACCGAAAGAGTTATCAAAGCATAATCATGACACTGAAGTCATGTTACTATGTCAAATTTTTACTTGTGTCGCCTGTATCGTCTTCAAAATTAATTAAGTTGTGTTCATTTCATTATCATGATGAACAAAATCTGCTGTTTTCAGTATTAATAATGGTGTGCAGTGCCAGGACTGACATCAAACACCATTGGCTCTCAGTTCAAAAATGGAGAATGACATTTTGCATCTTTGACAGCTGAAGTTTGAAGATTATCAGTGAATTTTCAATGTTGGTCTGTTCCACATGTGAAGTGTCCACTGGACCAGTCAAATGGACTATAAGGTGTTTTTGAAGATCTTTATACGGAAAAATAAGCTACATTTTCCTAAATGTAAATATAAACACATTTTTGTCTTGGTGACTTAAAGAACAGGAGTGCTGCATGCAAACCAGGGACATTGCTCTTTGCAATTGCATTTTTTGGTGAACTATTCTTTTAATGTAGCTCGCTCAGCTTCACTTGAACTTGAAGTTAATGGTTTATGAGTAAACCTTGTTCTTCGTGTTTCAATGCTTTTAAGAAGACCACCCTTTGATCTTTTATTTAAGAATTTTAGACAAGATGATCCCGTAATTCGTCGAGCTCTAAATCACATCTTTGACCTGTTTGTACCAAACCGAATATTGACAGTAAACAACATCCTTTTGAGACCATGATCATTAAAAACGAAAATACTAATTCTTTATTCTGATTGCCTGGTCTAATATTTTTATACAATACACATAACCCTGCAATGGACTCTTGAATATATCTATTCACATTCAAAATAAACCAGTTTAGGAAATATGCATTAAGGTTCTGATTACTCCACTGGGGTTTATTTTGCAATAATGCATGTCTGACCTGTTTAATAAGTCAGGTCTCTATCTCCACTGTTGCTTTGGTTTGGTTTGGTAGAACGCTGAGTCTGAGGATAACACATCTCTCTTTTCTCTTTTCTGTCAGTCGCCTCTGGCCCCAGCATTCCCTCAACTCTTTCTCAAGCATGTCAGCGAACGGAAGGATTCAGAAGGTCAGAGCCAGTAGGGACTGCCTCGTGTTGTAGTGCAGCAGGTCTTTGTTCCTCCTCTGCGCCGCTGTTTGGGAGGCTGACTTACTCACTGCTACATCCCAGAGCCATTCCTCATGTCTTACGACTGAATCTGTCTGTGTCACATCGCATTACACTCACAGACTGACAGCTGGACGTAGGAGATGTCAGTGATGTTCCCTTCTAAAGGGAAAGTAAGACATGCCTGCGACAAGCTGAAAACAAATCTGTTTATTAGCTAGAGCTGTCGAAATTAATGCAGCATCTTTTTTTTTTTTTTTTTGGCATCCCTTTGATTAGTATTGCAATCAAGCAAAAGAGAAGTTATGTCAGTGCTGGCGTGATCTCTGTGAAGCAGCTCTCTGTGAAATAGTGCAAACAAACTTCTGTCAAAATGACCTCATTTTTGACTTGGTTTTGGCGAGTGACCTCGCAAACACAGTTGACATTAAGTGCACAAAAAAGATGAGCATACTGTGCCAAGACCTTCAGGGAAGCTTCCATGATGAGGACCACCATGGACATATCATGCAAAATATTCCTTTAAATATCTGAAGAGAACTAATTATGCCTTGTTTCCATACTCCCTCTATCTTTGTATGATTTATGCAGAGTCTTAGCAAGTATTCTGCTTTTTTCTTCTTCTTTTTTTTCAGTTAAATCTCATTTCATATGGGACGTAGTGAGCAATTTGTCTGTGCCCCGAATCCCAATGAGGGTGTTTGTGGGAGAGGGTGAAGACTCAGCATGGTAAATACAAAGGAAAGGGGTTTTCAGAAGGTTAGCTGGCAATCACTGCCACACACTGCACCGGGAACGGCAGACAATAAAACAGACGGGGCAGGAGATATGTTGTTTTGGAGGAGAGCTTGGCTGGAAGTGTCAGGATCGACCCCTAACCCTTACTGCATTAATTATCAAAACACTTCTGTTATTCTAATAGCTTTCGAATATGAAGTAGGCTGTACTTCAAAAAAAAAAAAAAACCCTTTCGATTTGATTATGCCGAATATGCATTCACCCCTCTCACCCTCTCGCAGTGGAATGTTTCTAATTAGTCGATATGCATAGTTTTTAAACCTTACCCTCAACTTTGAAGAAGCAGATTTGCATTTGACAAAGCACAGCTCTTCTTCCAGTGTGACACTACTGCATCTAATAATAATAATAATAATAATAATAATAATAATAATAATAATAATAATAATAATAATAATAATAATAACATTTAATGAAAATGCAAATAAAAAGTAGGATACAAATAAGATTTGTTGATGCTAACCCTGAATCAACAAACAGAACTAACAAGTATTGCTAAATGTGTGACTGAATCATATAATAACTTAATTAATATTGATAGTTCAATCTTCTAGCTGACTACATCTTTTATTATTATTATTTTTTTTTTTTTTTAAATCCTGTGAAATGTGCACAAACTACTAGCTACTACTAAATATTGTAGAAACATAATTTTCTGTAAAGTTGCTTTGTAACTATTTGTTTTGTAAAAAGCGCTATACAAATAAACTTGAATTGAATTGAATTTGTTGATAGATTTGTTCCATATGTACGTCTATCTATCTATCTATCTATCTATCTATCTATCTATCTATCTATCTATCTATCTATCTATCTATCTATATAATAATAATCATCATTATTATTATTATTTATGTCTAAATTAGGGGACTTTTTCCCCTAATTTCAATAGAACACATTTAAAATTTTAATATAAATATACTAAATGTTTCTTTTGATAAATGATTGATAAATGATTAAGTTTAATTAGCTCTCTCTCTCTCTCTCTTTCTCTCTCTCACTCTCTCTCTATCTCTCTCTCTCTCTCTCTCTCTCTTTCTCTCCCTCCCTCCAAAATCTAATTAAACTAATTAAAATCTTATAATAAAAAAGGATAAACAAATGAAATGAGAAAAATAATAATAATAATAAATAAATAAAAATAAACAAATAAATTAAAAAGTCAATATCTAAACTTTTCAAAGTGCAAAATGTTTCCGTTATTTACTTTTTTCTTAATTTTCAGAAAATGAATTTAGAAATAAATTTTGTATTTCCCCACTAGCAGATCTGCGAAATTATAAATATGTGAGGTGTATATATTATATATATATATATATATATATATATATATATATATATATATATATGTGTGTGTGTGTGTGTGTGTGTGTGTGTGTGTGTGTGTGTGTGTGTGTGTTTTAACGATGTCCAGATATTTAATATTTTTACTGGAAAGAAGCCTATGATTAAGATAAATTAAAGTGATAAATGACTAAAGTCACTGAGTCGTCTTCTTCTTCTTCTTCTTCTTCTTCTTCTTCTCTGAAATAATCTGCAAGTGGCAAAAAAAAAAAAAAAAAAAAAACTTAGCCCTGCCCCAAACTTATGCCATTAGATGCTGTATATAGTTTGTAAGCAATCTTGTTCGTTTTATGCATTAATCAACCTTCAAAATGCCTTAAATATACTGTAGCTGTATGAACCGAAATAGAAAAGAAAATATATATATATATATATATATATATATATATATATATATATATATATATATATATATATATATATATATATATATATATTAGTGCTGTCAATCGATTAAAAAAAATTAACTAATTAATCGCACAATTTTTTAAAATTAATCGTGATTAATCGCGATTAATCGCAATTAAAAGACTGAAACTTTTTGGATATGTAAATGTAAAATGTAAATAATTAATGTAAACTCAAGACAAAGAAACTATTTAAATTCAAAATATGATTGTTTATTGGAATTTTTGTTTAACTTGTAACACAGATTTTCTCATGTAAACAACATACCTGCAATAAACCATCAATATCCTCCAAATTAACTGTTGGCTTGAAAGCCATATTTATTACAGAAATAAAAACACAGGCATGTAAGTACCATTTGAATTTCAAAACAATCAATGCCAATAAAAAACAAAAATGATTTCCACGTTGAATTCTAAGTGGACTGCAAAAAAATTCCAAAGTATAGTCATTGCCAGTGCTTTAAGTGGGCCGGTACACACAGGTACTCAGTACCGCCACTT
Organism: Carassius auratus; assembly: GCF_003368295.1. Taxonomy (NCBI): domain Eukaryota; kingdom Metazoa; phylum Chordata; class Actinopteri; order Cypriniformes; family Cyprinidae; genus Carassius; species Carassius auratus. The sequence continues at coordinate 33,388,196 of NC_039256.1, read as the reverse complement.
CCAAATATAGCTCTTGAGCGTACCGCCACCTCTCCGTGCGCCCAGAACATGCTTGTAGCGTACCGGTACGCTCATTTGGACATCTGTTTTAATAGAGGTTTTAATCTTTTTGCCGATTTTCAGAGCGCCCTTCACAATGCAAGCTTCCTAATTCATCCCACCCAGAGCAGAAACTACATTACCCATTCACCCTTAAGTTATACAAGTGAATAGCGCATGTGTCGCTTTTCCCACTGTTAAGTGTCAACAACTCAACGTGGCCAGAGAAGGTGTGTGAAACTCGTTGTGAGTTATACTAAAGCAAAATCTTGAGTATTTATTGTCTGATAAACATTAAAAACTGTCTGAGGAGGTTGAGTCGTCCTGCAGCCCCCGCCGGCTGTTCATTGGCTGCAACATCTTTTTTCTAAGTTCTAAAAAAATACCGTAGACGGCAAGGCACAAATTTAGATATTCATTTATCTAATTAATCTATAGCCTATGCACAAAGACAATATGATCTTTTTGTCCCCTTTTTGTTTTAAAGCTTGATGAAGAGAGAGAGCGCAAGTTGCTGCAGCTGAGGAGGACAGTGATGCACGCGTACAGGAGTGATTGACAGTTCGCGGCACTGTGTACAAAAAATACTCCGCTACACAATTATTTCTTTATTTTCGTTTAAGCTTATTAACGTTAGCGTTACAGAAAGGTCTGATTTACGCACTGTTACAGTGATTGTTTTTTTTTTTTTTTTTTAACAAAGACATTTGAGTTCATGATTTTAATGTTTCTTGTGGCAGACTGAAGAGTAATCCGGCAGAGTTTTATACTGAAACTTTCCGTCTAAAAGTCCTTCCTTGGTCTTATCCATATTTCTTTGCACGTTGAACACACATAGGCCACAACTGGAAATAAAAAAAACTGCAACCGCGTTAATTGCGTTATTTTTTTTTAACGCGTTAAATATTTCAAATTAATCTAATGCGTTAACGCGCTAATTTTGACAGCACTAATATATATACAACAATAAATGACCCTTTATGACCACTTAACCTTCAAGCTTCAACTGCATTGAGTTATTGCCTCAACAACAGTAAGTGAATCTCTAGACTACCATAGTTCAAACTAACTCTGACGCACACAGGCAACAGCTACAGAGATAGAAAGCTGAAAAAGATACGGAAGTCAACTGATCTGATAACAACACTAAAACCCTCAGCGACTGGAAAATCTGGCAGCGGCCTTGCCGAGCGAAAAGGTCAAACGGATGGAGACGCGCGTCGGACAGCGGAGAAACATTCAGAGCTCAAAGATAGCATGCACTTTGAAAACAAGAAAAAAGGGCGAAGAGGTGCCCTGCTTATGCACAAGACATCTCTTAACAGCCATCTGTCCTCCCGCTCCTTTCTGAGACGTCGTGTTTGACAGCGAGACCCGACTCATGCTACGTTTGATCCTCCGATAACCCGCGAGGATGGGCGGACATGAGAGAGGCATAGCCAGTGGCTTAAAAAATGAAAGAAACCAACTTAGTTTTATCCTCACAGACAAAACACCTTAGATTTACGAGTCTCTGAAGAACCGAAGTCCAGGAAGGCAGACGGCGTGTTTTATTTGTGCCACTTTCTCAGGTCCTGCTTTGAAGAAAATATAATCTGGGCTCGGCGACTTCCAAGCGTCAGGCTGAGACTCAGATGTACTTTGTGTGGATGAAAGGAGGTACAGGGAAAAGTGAGCAGCACTAAACGAACGGCGTTTACGCGTCTCCAGCTGCGCTCTGGCTCCAAACCTGATTGGTTCGTCCTGGTTGTGTGGCTGCATATCTTTGCAGCATATGGAAAGGATATCGGTGTGACTGATCTTATTTACAGCCTTTTTCTTCAGATCATCGCTTCTGTATTGCAGTGTGGGCTACATCTACCTTTGGAGAGGAAAATATTGCAGATTAGGATTCAGGAGTTTAGCCGGAGGGTGACAGGAGGACAAGGGCGAGATGGAAGTTGTGAGACGAGGAGTAGGTGGTTGGGTTTTAACATAGAGGGCCTAATTACGCTCGGAGCGAAGCGGTAATGCATCTTTAGCCCAGAACTGTCATCTACCTAATCTCTCCATAACCCCACCCCTCACACACCGCACACATAACAGCTCATGCAACAGAGCGCTCCAGTTCCATATTTATTCATAGCACCGCGTTGTGTGCTGGTTGGTTGATTGATTGATGGCTTTGTTGTTTGGACGCTTGCATGCGCACACGCTCAGACATTTACAGCCAGATGTTGCTGCCTAGAACTTCATCATTTAGACCTTAACTGTGAGCCTCGGGTCTGAATAATTGCCTGTTGGCTGTATTTTTGTATTTTACAGTGCCTTAATTTACTCGATGGGTCTGTTTACATGAGCACCAATGTCCTACCGTAAAATTAGTCTGAATCCCCATGATTTCCTTGTTAGCCGAGATGAAATACAGACAGTGTTCATGCAATTAAATGGGTTGTTCTGAATTCAACATTTCAACATATGTTATTATATATATTTTTTAGTTATCATAAAAGGAAATTGACATCTCCCAGCAGACATGCAACGTCATAAGAAGTTGATATGATGGTTGCAACATTGGGTGACCAAAATTCTGTGTCAGGTCATATCCATGTTAATTTGATGTCCAATATCGATGTCACCTGACGTTGTTTTAGGTTGTGTAACCAAAATTCAGCTTTAAGTCAAATAGGCGTCAAATACTGACGAAGACCTGATTTTTTTTTTATTCTCAACCAAAACACAGATGTTCTGGGTCGGTTATATGTGGTTTCTTACTCTTCACAGTCGAAACAGTCCAGTTTGGTTTCAAGATGCAGTTTCAGTCCCTCGATCAGTGTAAGTATAAAGGATTTTTATTGGGAAAATTGTAAAACTGATTGCTTAGAAAAGTGAAAGCAAACTGAAGGAGATACTGACAAATAGGAGGTTTGTTCAAAACCTTGTCATCATTTGTAAAGTCAATAAACAGACCGAACCAGCAACAACTGAGCTTAAGTCTTCTTTGTTCAAATGAAATTTGTGTTGCATGTGCATTATAGGATTCATTTGTGCACTAAACTAGAAAATTGGACATTGGAAAAAAAAAAAAAAACACATCCTCAGTAACTCAATGTATTCATGCTACATTTTAATTAAAATGGGGCTTTGAGAAAAATAGACATTTTTAAAGCATGTCAATAATTAATTCGAGTTGAGTTGCTAAGCTTCTTAAGGCACTAATGCTAATTAGAGCATTAGAAAGCTATATATATATATATATATATATATATATATATATATATATATATATATATATATATATATATATATATATCAAAACAACCCACTTCTCCAATACATTAAGAATTTATTTTATCCACATTTTGTTCTGTTGGCAGACAAGAAGATGGAAGTAGAATGACCTAATTGCGGCCGTCATAAAGATGCATAATTTCCTTCTCACCCTTCATTCTTGTATTCGCCCAAGGATAATTGATATCACATTGTAAAACACACACATTGTCCCTTTGTATCAGCAAATCCTCATTAGAAAACAATGCATTGGCTGCTTTCAGCTAATGTATTTGTCACAATCTCCAGTGAGCTGATGTACTGAGCATTGCAGGCTTCACCGCACTAAAGCTGTCCTCCTACACACACACAGACATTTATTAAGTTTGCTTAAGTGAGCTTTAAGTGATAACAATTATCATAAATCAGGACACCGCATTTCACAATAACTGAGCTTGGAGCAAGTGGACGCAAGAAGTCATTATATATAAAGGAAGAGAAAGCGCCATTGCACCGAGAACATTTGTCAAGATTTACGCTCCATATGACTCCGAGCTGAGACAACCGTAAAATACAGAAACAAGTTTGACTGTAAGCCCGAGCCAGAGTGTTTCCTCACTTCAAACCTCAGCAAAATGACATTATTTTTCGGAGGAAAACTGCTTAGTTTGTTTATTTATTTATTTGTTTGTTTGTATTTATTTATTTGTTTTTGCATCATTTGAAATAAGAAAATGCTTTGAAATGTTATATTATGTTTGTTTATCCCACGTTTGACTCTTGTGAGACTATTGCAATATTCCTTTTAATGTCTTGTCTTTTTATACATACATATATATATATATATATTTTTTTTTTTTGGAGGGCTGTGCTTAAAATGTGCTAGCCTGAATTAATGTAAATTACTATAAACACACACACACACTCATTCACAACACCACATTCAACCCCCAATGAAGCTTAATTATAAAGTTGATAGCACTCAGATTGATTAGTCAGCGTGTCAATCAAACATAGAAAGGAAAAAAGAAGAAGCTGTGCAGTAATTGGCCATCAACGTCGGGGAATAATAAATATTCATGTGTGTTCTGAAATTGCGGCTCTCTTCTGGGTTAAAGTGGCTCCGCACTTGAGTTTCGTTGCCCCCTTCACATCTGGAGAGGGCATGTTGCCCATTCCTTAATACGAATTAGCCTGGGCCAGACTTCATCTGTTGGGAGTGCTTAAAAAGGCTGATTTGATAACCTCCTTCTCACCCACTCAAGTGTAACACTTTCACACTGGCAGTCTTGGGGCAACAAGTTTTCACTCCTAACTGATGCCTGGTCAGGACCCCTTGGTGTTGCTTTTTAACAAGACAGAGCTGCAGAGAGAGAGAGAGCTGCCAACAGAAGTTCGAAACGCTCGATCGTCAAGTAATTCATGTACATAGACATCTAATAGTTCCAGGAAGTTCATATAGCAGGCAATTGTAATACATTGAGTCATAGAAACATAATTGCGATTTTTGGTAATTAGTAGACAAAAAATGTATTTACTTACAATATTTAAAAAATACATCGACACATATATGTAGCATGTATATGTAGTTATATATGCGTTTGCTTTTAATTGATAAAATCGGCTAATATTTGAGGATTAATGTGATCAGCAATCCTTTGTAAACATACAGTATTTTAGGCTGAAGTTACCAAGTTAAAAGTCTGTGTTTGCTATATAAACAGCATTGTGGTCTTTTGCCAAGGTAACTTCAGCTTCTACTTTTTGAGTAAACTATAACTGTAGTTGTATCTGCCTGTGATATTGTGTGTTTTATTGAAAAATGGTAGGTTTATGGGCAGGGTTGGATTAAGTGCTCATAAATGTGTAAATAGTGTAATTTAAAACTGTTGTGACTGTTTACACTGAAGAATCACACCCTTACATGTATGGGCAATATTATTACCAAATATATAATTTAATCACAATGATAAAATTCCCAGCACCTTTTGTCTCAGCATATTGGTGCCAAAGGTTTCTTAATTAAAGCAATGGAGGACTTTGTACATAAAAAAAGGATGCTAACGAGGTATCCTGAGCGTCAAAAAGAGACACCAAAGGGTCCTGACCAAGCTTCAGTTTGTGACGAGTTGGGAGTGAGAGTGTGTTGTTTGAGGTGACGCAGATCAGCTCACCCAGGAGTCTTGAAGATCCACTTCTCTCTTCCTTCAACTCTTTCTTTGAATATAGTCAATGCAGGTCACTTTGACCTTGTGAATATTGAAGTATATTTTGTTGATTTTTTTTTTTTTTTTTTTTTTTGCTGATGCTAATGAAATAATTGCACAATTTGTTCCACTTGATTGCATTAGTATTTACTGATTTGCATTCTATTTTATATATAAATATTAATTTCCAAAGAGGTCTTACAGGAAAAATAAATATGTGGCAAAACTTGATCACAGCATGAACTGATTTTATGAATATGATTATTTTCTAAACGAAAACAACAAGGCAGATGGTCAAATAAATGAACAGCATTTGGCTATCAATAAAACACGTTGATCTATGAATTATTGCATATTTTGTGACCTAGAAATTGACTTCCTTCACTGCCTGACAAAAACAATATTTGTCAAATTACAAAAAAAGACCGAAAACTACAGTATTTATTAATCTATAATATGTATTTGCTGTAAATTGATTAATTATCCTTCTTTTTAAATGCATATGTAAAGAGTGTATATGTGATAGCAATATATTTTTTCATGAGAAACATCACCGTTTCCTCTTTCTGGACTCAGAAGGCTGCGTTTGAATGCAATGAAAGCAGACACGTGAAGTGAGATTAGGACTGAGATTAAGAGATCAGGGTGTTGGGATGTTTTGGGTGTGTGGCGGCCGGGCGGACCTTGAGCTGCAGGTGTCCTGATGAAGATGTGTGAATAAGGAATGGCTCTCTGACGTCTGACCTGCGTAAGTTTGAGTCCAAGAACAGCTACAGTTTCTCAGCCCCTCGCTCTCATTGGCACTGAGACAGGCCCTTTAAAACTCAAGTGACCCCTAAAAATCACCTCATCACAAAGGACAAAGAAAGGACAAGACAGATTGTCAATGGAGCCCATACAGAAATCAAATATATTACCTATATTGCTCTATATAAGTATATATATATTGGGGTTATATGGGGCATTTAGTGATTCCCAGCACAAGTTTAGCAAATAGTAACATATAAACATTTGTTTCTCTTTTTGAGGTTTCTGGAACATTCTGACTATTCCCTGAAATGCAGCATATTGCAAACTTATTAAAGAGTGGGCGCTGTGCTTTACATAAATAGACGAGGCACGGCAATAGAGCTGTAATACAATGTCTGTTGGTATGCGCCGTAATGAAAATCAGCCGAACAAAGTGGGCTTAAATCTGAAATTTACAGACCCAATCCATCGCTTTAATGTTCAAATTGGATTAAGCCACATTTGTGTGGTTCGGGGACTCAAATATGTAGGACACATCATAATGTGAAGAGAATTGCAATATTCAGGACTTAATGAAGTCCGCCGCCCACCTGCGAAGGCATTATTTCAGTATCCTGATGTGGATTACGCTCGGAGAGAGATTGCTTTGGCTGACAGCCTATAGCTTCTACACAGAGATCTCGGAGACAAATCACCTCATCTCATCAACACAGACAGCTTCCTCCCTACGGCAAGAGAAAACACGCTTTCAAGAAGTCTTAATTATAGAAAATGTCCAATAAATAAATTAAATAAAGCACGAAAGATAATAGGATGCAAAAGAACTACTAGTTTATACAACAGAAAATCTAATAAATGAATAAGAGACCGATTCAAAAAACACACACACACACACACACACACACACACACACACACACGAAGGGATGCTGAAGTATCATCATATAGAAACTAGTTTTGGTGAAATACAGTATTTAACATCTTGTTCATTTTGTAGTTGATGCAATAATATTTAGTTTATTGCAGCTGCTGTTCATCAATATACAGATAAAGTTGTTTTGTGTGTACATGTGTACATATTAAAAAAAGAATACTGTATACAAACATAACACATATTACATATATGGTAACTTTTTTTTTTTTTTTTTTTTATGTTTCTTATCCTCACTTGCGCTTATTTATTTGGGCATTTTAAAATGCTGGAAAATTATATTTTACACTTATAAGTTAAATTTGATATATTTTATTTTAATATATTTAAAATGGATTTTATTGCTTTTTTGTTATATCAAACAAACAAATAAATGGTATATATAAAGACCAAACATGCATGACATATTTACAATATAGATATATTAGAAGTAGTATAAGTATAATAGCTTTTGTATAACAAGCCATTTTATTGTATTTTTTTATGTCATTAGTGTTAACACTCATTTATTTTATCACACATGCAAGTTTAATGGTAATAATGTGAACAATTACACTTTACAATTTTAAATTGCTTAAAAATATATTTTCTATTTTAATATATTTTAAAATATCACTTGTTTTGTTTATTTCTGTGACGGTAAAGCCAGAGAGAGAGAGAGAAACTGACTGTACTGACTGGGCATCTTGATTGTAGCTCAACTATAAATACGTTTCTTCCATCTTCAGCTGCTTTATTTTTAGCAACTTCCCATTCATTAATAAAACCTGCATTATTTTTGGTGGCATTGTTATTAACTGTACTCATTCTGGTATTCTCCGAGGTATCTGTCACGGCGTCTCAGGTTAAAGAGCTGCATATGCAGGAGTCTGAGGAGAAGGCCACGGCTCTTCTTACTCTCCAGCAGGTGAGTTCATGAATCTATGGATCTCTGAGAATATTCACCAAACACTGCTATATAAAGCCAGTACGTTCGTCTCGAATGCAGACAACTGATCATACACAAATCTGTGCAAAATGAACAGGGTTAAAGGTACATGGACTCCAGATTTGAATTTGCTCTTTGCAAAGAAATCAGCCTAGAGCTAAAGCCTAGGAGAAATGCAGTGAAAACAGCACTCGTTTAATAAATACGTGATCTCTACAGAGAGCAAGAATATTTCTAAAGATATTAGCTTTTGACAGTTCAGCTTCTTTCTTGGCTAAAGTGAATCTCTGAAGTGAGTCTCTCAGTTATGGTGTGTTTCTCTGGTCATGTGTGTGTGTGTGTGTGTGTGTGTGTGTCCTCAGTTCTGCAGGCCTGGCTGTGGTGTGTGTCTCTGTGGTCGTGCTGGCTTTCTCACGCCGTTCCTCTGGACTGCAAAGACGAGACCGGATCCCTCATCCAATGCACTTCAATCTCTCAAGAGAAACTTCTAGATCGCGTCATCCAACACGCAGAGCTCATCTACCGCGTCTCTGAAGAGTCCTGTACTCTGTTTGTGAGTGAACCATCTCTGTCTGATCTTCACTATTAGCTGCGAGATCATTTTCTTACTCGGTATTTCTGTCTTGTCTTCCAGTACAGATACTGTATCTAAACAGTCTTAAATATAGATACATTTACTTGAGAAGCAGTGTGACAGTCTAGTTTTCTGACACATGTATCAAAGTGAAGTGAGTTTATGCTTAAAACAAGGAAAAAATGCCTGCACCTGACAAGGAAAATTAATTTAATTCAAAGGAAAAACTTTTTTTCTTTTTCTCACGCCACATAAAAAATGGAAAATGTGACTTTAAGCCTTAAACAAGAAGAAAATAATAATAGTCATAATAATAATAATAACAATAACCATTATCCTCAAATAAATAAATAAATAAATATAAGACAAGTGTTATTGCAGTTTTTTTTCTTTCTTTCTTTTTTGTTTTAAGTATAAACCCACTTAATTGCTATATATATATATATATATATATATATATATATATATATATATATATATATATATATATATATATATATATATATATAATATTTTTTTTTTTTTCTGATTGTTTGTTTGTTTAAAATTTAGCTTTTCAAGTAAATGTTTATTGATATTTGTACTTGAAAATAAGACAAAAATACAAACTAATAAAAGTATTTTTGAAGTGTCTTACATTTTTACTCTGTATCACTACAGCATACTGGATATAACAAAAAGCAACAAAATGAAGTTTATTTTTTTATTATTCTTTTTTTTATAAAAATAGGGTAATTAATTAAAAGAAAACAAGACTATTTTTCAATTACATATATTTTTTATTGGTTATGTGTTATCTAATTTTATAAATGTTTCTTAAAAAATATATATATTAAATTTTACATCTCAAGTAAATGTATTTTGATTTAATTGATTTAATAATGTTTAGACATTTATACTGGAAAGCAAGGCAAAAATACAGAGGAAGAACATCACTTTGTTGCTGTGAAATAATTTATTACATCATATGAAGTTGTCTAAATAAACTCCTGCTAAATCTGTGCCTTTTTTTTCTATAAAGAAATATTAAACACAGAATCAGATAACAGATTTAATTTCATCTCATCAGCTGAGTTATTAGTAGCCAGACTGATAGCAAGTTTTCTTTCATTTAATGTCATTATTCTGTTTCATTTAATCAACCTTGCTTCATTATTGCCGGCTGTGTGCATGACTTTGAATTAATGAGATTGTAATCTTAATGAATAATCAGACTCATTATAAACACTGTGAGATGCCTATCAGTCTTGTTAGATTATTTCTCCATTCTTAGGTAGATAGTCTCCTCGCAGTTGGAAAACATGCAGAGAATGATGGTATAATTTAATTCCTCACTTCTAATCTCCGTTCACACATTTATAAGGAAGGCTCTTCTGTTGTCTGAAGAGACGTATGTGGGTAATTTTTCATGTGAACTGCTGGCACTGCACTGGAAACCTTAAATGAGTCAAGAGTCAAGAGACTGACATCATCTTCAACACATAAAGGAAGAGCCAAGGCTCCTGTTAAATGTCTTCATCTTCATGTGTCGTACAGGAGGATATGTTTGTCCCGTACCCTCTGTATGCTTTGAGGAATCAGGGAGGAACCATGTGTCACACCAAACCCTTCCCCATCCCAGGCTCCAAGACCGAGATTCAGCAGATTTCGGTGAGGAGATGTTCCATTGATTTTAGATTGAAGATACAAACTAGCATAGCAACTTTAGAGGTTTCATCCTCACACTGCAGGTTTAGCTTGTTGGACAAGAATCAAAGCCAGTTCGTAATTTTGCAATTTTTTTTCAATTTTTGGGTTGCCAAAAAAAATAAAAAATAAAATAAATAAATAAAATAATAATGTCTTAATCTGTATTGTTTCCTTGTTTAAAAAATGTATTAAATTTAATTAAATTTAGGTTTTATATAATATTTATTTTTGGATTTGATTACATCTTAAATTATTATTATTATTATTATTATTATTATTATTATTATTATTATTATTATTATTATTATTATTATTGTTGTTGTTGTTGTTGTTGTTGTTGTTGTTTATTGTTGTTGTTATTTAATTTTTTAGGCATAAATTTAACAAAATGTATGGAAGTGTACATTTTATAGCAAGACATAATCATTATTCATTAACAAACAATTAATTAAAACCAATTGGATGACGAAAATAAACTTGATTCAGTATATCTTGTACAATTTTGCTTAGAATAAGTTAATTAAATGGGTTAGCTGTTAAATTAATTCATCATTTAATAATACTATTTTTACATGCATGCAAAAGATGGTTTCTTCAGGTAAATGAAAATATTGCGGTTAAAGTTCAATGTAATTCACATCCATCCATGCATCTCAGTACAGGTGAGGTTTCCAGCTCTGAACAAATGAGCTCTGTGTAACAGCTTTGGTGTTGTTCATCTAACGCACTAGTGTGTGACAGCGCTCTTCAACTGAGAGACTAACCTTTCTTTAGAACTAAATTACCTCTATCTCCAAAAGGCTATTTTCTTTTCCATATATATATTATATTTTCCGCCTGCTGAAATAGATTTGAATAAACACTGCAAAGTGCTTTATTATCTTACTTGTTAATGAGTCTCGACACGCCACCAGTGTACACAGCCAAAGTAGACACGTCTTTCCATTTGATTTAGACATTTCACACTCTCTGAACATTCGTCTGCAGCTACTGTACATAAAAAAAGTTTAGCAGAAACACTGAAACTGGATTTCCTCCTGTTACCTCTCCTTCACCGAGTGCTTTGCTGATTTCTGAAGGAGGTAGACTTGGCTGCTGTATTCACAGGGTTTAGTCCGGTTAGAGTTCGAAGTCTGTAATGGAGTCAGGGTTTATTTATTTATTTGATAAATTGTTTAATTGTTTATAGTTGAGATTCATTTAAATCATGCATATTATATTATATAGTTCATTTTTTATAACATCTGCTCCGACCTTTAGCATTAAATGGAAAAAAATGGCAAATTTACTTCTATGAATTTCCGCATGTGAAATAAAATAATAACAGACTTAGTATTATATATATATATATATATATATATATATATATATATATATATATATATATATATATATATATATATATATATATATGTGTATGTGTGTGTTTGTGTTTGTGTGTGTGTGTGTGTGTGTGTGTATATAAATATATATATATATATATATATATATATATATATATATATATATATATATATATATATATATATATATATATATATATATGATATTAATTGTGTTATTATTTTAATATTATTATTTTTTGTTGTTGTTTGTTTGTTTTATCTGTTTCAGTACATTATGTTGACCTAAATGAAAATGATAAATTGTATTTAATTTCATTTAAATTCTATAATTTTCTATATTCTGTAAATGTTCTATTACATTTATTATTATATTATCTAAAATATATTATTTATTTATTTGTTTGTTTGTTTGTTTGTTTGTTTGTTTATTATTTTAGTTTTAGTTTTTATTAACAAATAGCGGTCTGCTTCACCGTGCATCACAACTTTTAAGTTCAGGCTTATATAATCAGCTTGTGTTAGTTATGAATCTAGTTTTCTGGTGTTTAGGAATGACAGCTCCTCTTGGTGACTGGGTGGCATGGTTTCTGAACACCAATGGTTCTTCATGACGTGTAAATGTGGGCGATCATGTGTTAATGCATTCATGTTTCTCAAGTCAGAAAGTTCAAGCAAATGGGTTTTGCAGCTTAGTGATAAATGCCCCTTTTAGACTGGAGAAAAAGTTCGGAAAGTTACAGTATGTTGTCCCAGTATATCAAACTCTTTTCTTTGTAAGAAAAGAATAGAAATCAATGCACGTTGTATTTCTCGCACCATGAGCCCTTTCACGTCTCCGGTGTGTTTAATGCAGGATAAATGGCTGCTTCACTCGGTCCTGATGCTGGTGCAGTCATGGATGGAACCCCTCGTCTATCTGCAAACCACTCTTAATCGTTACGATGACGCCCCGGACGCTCTGCTCAACAAGACCAAGTGGGTGTCTGATAAACTGCTCAGCCTGGAGCAGGGGGTGGTGGTCCTCATCCGCAAGGTAAATCAATAACAACAGCGTCTGAGTCTGCAGCCGAGTCGAGCAGCGGTTCACTCCGGTGTCTCCACAGATGCTGGATGAAGGGATCCTGACGCCGTCCATCTTCGAGCACTCGCTGACCCCAGACGATGAACCGTCCCCAGAGATCCCAGAGTCCGTCCTCAGGGACTACAACCTGCTCATCTGCTTCAAGAAGGACGCCCACAAGATGGAGACCTTCCTCAAGCTACTCAAGTGCCGTCAGAGCAACAAGCTCAGCTGCCTTTCCTACTAAACCTGCATCTCATCTCATCTCAGAAGAAAAAGCTTTATTTTGAAGAATCAAATGTGCACGTTGACTTGGCAGTAGTTACCGTAGTTAGCAAGATTAAATGAGATCCCTGTGTGAAAGCCAGAAGTGACTTTATTCAGTGTAACGTGAAGAGAACAGAAGAAGAGTCGCACCGCTCTCACACACATCTGCACTGGTTGTCCTCCTTTCTCTTCCGAACTTGAGTTTGTTTGCAATACAGACTCCACGTCGTCTTTTAATGTCTCTCCTGGTCTCTGGTGTGTTGGCAGGCGTGTGTGTGTGTGTGTTTTTTCTTAAAGTTGAGATGGTTTTACCTTTGTATTAGTTAGATGGAAAAGCTCTTGATGCAGAAATATGCTAATTAAGCCACGAAGCGGATCGTGAATGTTTCCAGTGTGTGTGTGTGTGTGTGTGTGTGTGTGTGTGTGTGTGTGTGTGTGTGTGTGTGTGTGCGTCTGTGTGTGTGTGTGTGTGTGTGTGTGTGTGTGTGTGTGTGTGTGCGTGTGTATGTGTCTGTGTGTGGGTGTGTGTGTGTGTGCGTGTGTATGTGTCTGTGTGTGTGTGTGTGTGCGTGTGTATGTGTCTGTGTGTGTTGTGGGCTGAGGGATTTGTTCTAGGAGAGAAAAAGCTTTACTTTATGTATGAATATAGTGGAAATGTACATGAGATATGACACAAGATAAAAATCTAACTACTGGACGGACAAAGAATGAGAGCAGACTGATTGAATAATGCAAAGTGTGTATGAAAAAAAAAAAAAAAAGTTTTGCGTATATGCTGATTTTTTTTCTTTATCTTTTTCACATTCTACTTATCTGTTTAAATAAAAGCAGGCATATAACATGTGTGTGTGTGTGTGTGTTTAGATCTATCTATCTATCTAAGTAAAATCTCTGAAAATCATTGAAATAAGATAAATGTATCTGAGTACTAACATGCATGGCATAAGATGCATAAAAATAATGATAATAAAAAAAAAAAAAAATGCAATCTATGAAAACAAGTCTCTGAAGTAAATTGATCGTATCCTCCAGAGTTGTGGTCAAATTATCCGGCAGTAATTCCCATCTAGACAGGATGAGGTGAACATGACTAAAGTTAGTGAATCAGGGTTTAATAGTTTGGCTCCCTCACTGTTGTGCCCTTTTTCTGAGGGTTAATTGACTGCTATAATTATGACCAGAGGGTAGGAAAGACAAACAAACAGGCCTGTTAAAAATGTTAATGAGGTAGTGGTTCTGTAAAGCTCTGTCTGTAGCCAACGACCATCGTGATGGCAACAGAAGCAGGGAGTTATTAAAGAAAACAAGCATCACTCACATCGTCCTTGTGATCGCTGTCATGGAAACATCACGTCAGCCCATCTACACTTTTCTCAAAGCATTTGCAAAGAAAAAAAAATGTTTTAAAACATTTATAATGTTCGTTACACACACCCACACCAGAAGGTGGCACTAGACATCTGCACTACAAAAAATATATATATATATATATATATATATATATATATATATATATATATATATATATATATATATATATATATATATATATATATATATTTTATTATTATTATTTTTTTTTTTTTTTTTTTTATCCAAATTTTCCAAGGGCAGAAAAGTATGAGTGTGCTGAAGAGAAATGGGTTGGATATTAAATATGTGGACTGTTTATGTGTGTATTATATTCACTTGCACGATTCAGCAGGAATCATGAAACAATCTAGTGTTGTGTTTTTAGATTTTATTTTATTTAATCTTTTTGTGTTAAATTTTTCTTAATATCATATAATTTTTTAAGCATGCAAGGTTTGCTTGATGAGAAATAAGATATGACCAACATTAGAAATAACTTATTTTTATTTAAATATAAGATGCTCACAGTTTTCATTTTATACATTTGAACAATAAACCATTTTTACCTACAACAATTGAATAAATTTGCAATGTATTATTGATCAAAGATACATTTTCTCGCATTCAAAATGGTCCCGAATGGACATGAAGACTGTGCTAGCGTTTAATATTCCACGCCCACCGTCTCAGTGTCCAAGTTCCTCTTATCAGAAGCTGTAAATCAGCGTCTGGCTGTCATGAGAGGGGTGCTCCGGCACAGTGAGGGTCTTGTGGGCAGGATGTGGCGGTGAGGCCTGGTGTCAGCAGTGTCAGGTTCAGCTTCCTGTGTCCTAATCATTTCAACATGGAGGCTCATGCCTGGGCTCTGGCTGCTAAACCGCCACCCCAGCAGCGTGGACCCCCAGCCCTCAGCCCCCTTCCGCTCCCTCGGCTCTACAACCATAAATATTAAAGATCTGCTATACGAGAGTGCTGCAAGGTTTGGGGAGCTGGGGAGCGGCGGTGACTAGATGATTTCACAGTCTAAGTATTATAACCTCAGGTAGGAAAGACTAGACTGCGGGAGCTAGGAGAGAGATTGTGCTCTTACTGGAGCAAAGAGGGAGTGAGAAAACAAAGATAAATACGTTTAAAAAGACGTTTAAAGGGACAGGTCACCCAAAACTGAAAATAATTGGTCATTGTTCCAAAGAGAGTGCTTGACATTCTTTTGAATGCTTTTACAAGGAATGGGGAGTGAAGCTATCAAGGTTTACATTTTATTTATTTTTTTTTTATTTTTACTTGTGTTAACTTTCATTTATTTTATCATACATACAGTTAAATGGTAATATAGTGAAATATTACACTTTACAAATTCAAATTAATTACAAATATATTTTCTATTTTAATATATATTTAAAATATAATGTACTATGCCTTTAAATTCACTATTTTGCAAAGTCATTGCAGAGTCTCCAATTCTGTCTCTCAATGTTTGTTTTTGCTTTTTTTGTGTGTGTGTGTGTGTGTGTGTGTGCATGTGTGTGTGTGTGTGTGTGTGTGTGTGTGTGTGTGTGTGTGTGTATGTGTGTGTGCGTGTCTGTGTGTGTGTGTGTGTGTGTGTGTGTGTGTGTGTGTGTGTGTGTGTGTGTGTGTGTGTGTGTGTGTGTGTGTGTGTGTGTGCACTGGCTCAGAGAGACTGAAGCTGATCTTTCTCCAAGCTGCTTGGAAAACAAAAAGTGGCCAGAATCTCATAAACACACAGTCATGCAACCGAACACACTATCTAATACTGAAGTCCCTCTGAAGGCTATACACAACTGTATCCTTCTGTCCCTATGTGCTTTGAGTGCCAAGGTGCAACCCGTGCAGTGGTGTGGAAGAAGAGAGCGTAACCCCAGATTTGAGCTCAGGGAGTGGGGGAATGGTGTATAGTGTGCTCCTGCCTGCTCCATGAGCTCCCTGGAGGCTGTCTAAGACAGACTGTGTGTATGTGTGAGAGGAGGAGAGGTCACAAGGTCACAGGGTTAGGCCTCTACTAACCGTTCCAATATGTGCAAAGATGTCAAATGAAGTGGCTGTGGTTGTAACAGTCAGCTAGGGTTTCTCTTGCCTGAAAGAAAAAGTGAGAGAGTCAAGGGCCTGTTGTGTACCACCACACTCAGAAAAACACACTGGATAATTTCAAAGCAGTGCAAAAAGCAACTTTAATTAAACATATATTTAGCATTATATACATATTATGACAACTTGGAACTTTGTGCATATCATTGTGGAAAGAAGTGTACTTATAGTACTTATAGTACTTAATGTGCACTTTTAGTGCATCACATGTGTGTGTGTGTGTGTATGGATGTATGTATGGATGGATAAATGTATGAATGAATACTTAAAAAAAAAATCAAAAAGTGTTATTTCAGTTAATATAAAATTAATCAAATAAATTGCCACTTAAGTGCATTAATGGAGATAAACTTGCATTATTGCTTTCTAACACACTTAAGTAATATTTAAAAAAGTTACAATTAAGTTTTACTTTAAAGTACATTAAATATATATATATATATATATATATATATATATATATATATATATATATATATATATATATATATATATATATATATATATATATATATATATATATATTTAATATCATACTAAAGCACATTTAAATTACTTGAATATAATTTTAACTGATATTTGATATTACATTTAAAGTTAAAATATTTTAATACATGGTTTCAAAATGACCATGCATATTTTAGTTTACCATATATGTTTGTCAGTATATTTGAGTAATACATTTAACTAACTGCATTTCATATACATTTTAACTAAACTATAACAGATTTTAATTTAATTGTAATTTACATACAATCATGTGTCAGATATTCGGTTCACACTTAAGTATATTATTTTAAAGTTTGTTATTTCTGTAATAAGTGTTCTATGAAGAAAAAATTGTGTGTATGTTAAGTGTACTGTTTTCCTGTGTACCCATTGGGGAAAAGCTTGAAAATCGGATTTTAAATATGTGGCTCAGAGCATCTACATAATTTCATGGCTCATAATGACAAATTTAGGATTGTAAGGACTTATTTGGTAGGAAGAGGGACCATCAGCCAACAGAGATCAGGCACAGGGCACTTCGCTGGAGGCCAGTTAGGGAAGACCTCATCAATCCAGTCTGCCAACCGTACAACATTCCCACGCCACCGCCGGTAGAAAACAAAGCCCTGAGCAATCCCCCAAAATGACCACTTTACTGACAGACCCTAGTAAAGAGAGTATCAGTGCATGGAAAAAAATACTAAAATGTTTACCTTTTTCATCCGCAATTAATGAGGAAATGATTCTCTTTGGGTTAAAGTCATGTTTTGCTTGGTACATCCAGTTCTGCTGGGGTGATTGTTTGGAAAATTGCATAAGTTCTGGACGACCTGTTTCTGACAGATGTGTGGGTGTTGATTTGCAAAGTTTTTATTTTCATGTCAAGTAATTTTTCAGGAGTCACGTTCATCATGTTTTAGGAATATTTACAGTAGGCGTCAGCAATGATTCAATATGCGTTTCCCATCAGTGAAATCTCTGAACCTTTCGCCCTTGCTTTGTTGGCTAAATGCTCAACTTCTACTTTGGAAACTGACGCGAGGTGTTCGTCTGAATCACTGTCTACACGGTTTTCTTCTGATTATGACTCCACCTCTCAACCTCCAAATGTTCTGAAACGTTCAGATTGAACAAGAAAGTCTGCAAACCAAGCTGTTGTTGACAGAATACTGAGACGTGGAAGGCGTCGCGTTTATTCACGAACGCTTGTTTGAAAGAATTTTGATAGACTCCCATCTGTTTTTCAGTTCAGGAGTTCAGGTCTTCTTATAGACAGTTATAAGTGGTCCATATGAGCATCTATCTCATCTTCACATATCTCAGCTTCAAACAGATGGAGGGAAAAATACTTAAATAAATAACTAAAAAACACCTTATGCTCAGCAATTACACCATTAGTGTTGGGGAAAATATATGTTGATGTTAAAAGCGTCCCAGCGAAGTGGTGGGATGATGCTTGTTGGGACAGGAGCCATCCAAAGCCACACTTTTAATCAGTGTAACTTCCTATTTTTCTTACTTCAGCCGGAAGCACCTTTTGAGATCTTCACAGATGCTGCATTGAGACCAACAGATTTCAAACATAAGCGAAATATTTCTGCTGTGATATTTCTGAATATACTTGTCTCCCTTCCAACAGACACTGTTTGCTTTCGAATGTGACACAAGAATAAAAATTCATAATTTAATAAAAGCATTTCAGTTTCCTCAAGAGTTTATGCCAGCGATTGATTGTCCCTCGACTCAGTTTGGATCTATTTCTGTTGGCGGATGCACACAATACCTGGCAAAACTGTGTCTAACGTGTGAGTTATTCAACATTAACTTCTTATTTATTGAACAGTTGCATGAAAGCCAAGTCTCAATCGTGCTGTTGGATGTTAAACATCATCACTATCATTACCTGCTCCATATTTGGAGTGTAAGCTCTCTTAGTTATTTCATTTTGCTTAGTTATACTATATTATAAAATATGAATATGTCATTTATATGGCCTTGTGTATCATCTGTCTTAAATAAACACTTGATAAATAGACAGAACACATTTCCAAGGCTGTCCGGTTGGTGGTGTGGTTAGTAAATCAGGAGTTATGATGTGTTTACATGTTGTGGTTCTCGAAACAACCTCAAATTAGTGGCTCACTTTCCTTTCTGACAGCACTGACCAGGACAATTGCTGTGGTCTTTTTTTCTTCTCAGGATTAGAGACCACTATAAAAACGCTATTCTGTCATTTGTTTGCTTTGAAATTGTTATGTATGTCTTTGCCCAATACCAATCCACTTCCATGTGAGCTGTGTTTCTGGTGCATGTTACATGCATAAAAGATCCAGTTTCTGCTTCGAAGGCTGGCTTTCTGTGTTGATTTTGAAGGAAGGTCTGGTGTTAGGTTTTTAGACATGCTTTGAGAATAACGATTTCTGTCTCAAAGACACACAGAGACAGATTACAAATTCAGACATTACCTCATGAACACGAGTAGCCAGAGAGAGAGAGAGAGAGAGAGAGAGAGAGAGAACAAGTGAAAGAGATGGAGGTGGAGGCAATAATATCCCACAGCAATCTGATAGCTGGCAGGGTTGGAAGGTCAAACACACATAGTTATCATTGCGGAACTATATGTGAGTGACATTTTTCACGAACAGCAAAGGCATATGGTGCATTTATTTTAAAATATCACACAATATAGAGGCATAGACGCATAATGTTCTTTCTGACATTCAGATTTAAGGCTGTAGTTAAAAAAAAGACTGAAATTAGGCTGAAGGGCAGTAAAGAGCAAAAAGAATGCATCACCGCATCAACACGACTGAAAATCCAATAGAAGTATAGCAAAATGTTATACTTTCACAAGCTAGCCGACCACACACCGTTATGATTTATAAGCATTTGACATCATGCACTCCACATTTTTAACAAGCCATATCAACACAATAATCATACATTTTTCAAATAACTGATCAGATCAAACAGATATTTTTCTCCATGATCCATTACTCATTTAATCGTCTTTTTTTGGGGGCGGTCTTGTCACTCATTTTACATAATGATAATAATTTTCCCTGCCATTGCTATTTTTTATATTGTAGGTTTGTAGTCTATTAAATATGTTGCAATAAATAGATAGTGCACTACGAAATGCATACAGCGTGAATAATACCATGCTTCCTGTGCAAATTACTCTTATTCAGTGGGATGAATGTAGCATGATTGCTGAAACAATTCAATTTTATGAGTTGAATCAAATCTATTTGCAGCTTGTGAATCAGATCTTGAGCGACGGCTGAATACTGTTACAACCAGCCCTATTAAATGTTATTTTTTCTGTCATATAAAGCGCTGCAAATCACTGTGAGTTTTAAAACAATGGACCAATCAGGTCTGGGGGAGGGGTAAGTGTACATTGTTATGTATTTAAACATATAGGTATTTGTAAATGTGTTTTGGAATTAACGTAAACACTTGAATTATTTGTCGCTTTAATTTGTTCTGTCTTAAAATGGTCATTTTTGATTATTGTGCTGCTGAAATGCTGTCATGATGTCATGAAAGCACACACAGCGATTCATTTCTCTTTCTAAACGGCTGAATACCCAGCATGCAGTAGTGCAGCGGGGCTCATGGCTGCACAGTGTGTGTGGGAGTGAGAGGAGGTTTGGCTGAGCGTTCAGGGGAGGCCTAACTGTCTGTCCGCGCGGTGGAGGCGAGGTGTACCGCAGGCCCCGGCATGCGGCCGGCTGATAAAAATCCAGACAGTAAATCAGAGAGCGAACGGAACGAAAGAACCAAGTGGTGGCAGCACAGTCACTGCAGCTGTACAGCTCACACAGAACCAGATGGTACTGAGGCTAACTGCCACACACACGCATGCACACACACATTCATGTTCCCTCTTCGGCTTCCACTGCACAAGTGTTAACCGTCTAAGGCTTTAGTAGTTTCCTGGTTTCTGATGGCATCCACAGGCAGCTCCCTGTGAGACAGAGAAAATGTGTAGCTCATATACAACTTCAGTACAATATCAGTCAGTGAGGATTTCTTCAATGGCCACACATTCGTTTCGTACAAAACCCCTGTTCCTCACAGATATACTGTACAAGCTTTCAGCGCTCAGAACGTTTTAGCTAGGATATTTTAATGGCTTATTTATATAAGTGACACCTGAAGCAGAATTGCTTGCTAATAACAACACAAGTTTACTGAAAAAAAAAAAAAAATTGGTTGCACTTTATTTTACAGTACGTGTACTAACATGTACTTATATTGTACTTACAGTGTATTTATCTAAGAAAGTTCTGGTAACACAAGGTAACTACATGGGGTAGGATTAGGTTTAGGGGTAGGTTCAGGGTTAGTACCTAGTTATTACATAGTTATTGTAATTACTATAATAAGTACATGGTATGTACATGGTGAACACGACTGTAAAATAAAGTGCTACCAAAAAATATATATATAAAATAATAAAAAATAAATAAATAAAACACTTCCCTATACATATAAATTATCAATTCCAGCTGAAATTAACTACTTTTATTTTTTTTTTAACCCAAATTTTGATTACAGGGCAGATTATCAATTAATAAAGACTTATTTTTGCACAATATTACCTCGAAACACATTCACCATAGCGCATGATTTAATACATTTAGCTGTTTGTGTCATATAACCAGCTCTATATGTTTGGCTTTGCTGATGTAGTAAACTTGCTTGTTAACACACCTGGTACAGCATTGCACTTAAGATGCAACGTGGTCCATACGTGTCACTAACGACGAAAAAAGAGCTTCAAATCTTGCAGATACAAGCTAAATTGCTCATTTTATTTATTTGATTATTTATTTATATATATATATATATATTTTTTTTTTGGGCTTTTGTTAACACTATCAGTTAGGTTTAGGGTTGGGTTTAACACGTTTAACACATAACTGTCCACTGGTTTTTGATTATCGATGATATTTCAGTTAAGTACAATGTCATATCATTCTAAAATCTTAAATAGTAATTGTATTTAATAAAATTTTTAGATTTAGAAAAAGAAGAAGAAGAAGTACTGTTTTATGTTGCTACTTGATGTCCAATGTAAAACCTGATTCTGAAGCAACACCTGATCTGAGAACCGCTGGACTGAAAGAGTTGACTTCCCCACTCAAGACTTGGAGAAATGTAATTATAGACAAACGGCTCCTCTCTCTATCTGTTCTTGTCTCATTCTTTCTCGTCCTCTCCATATCATTGTTTCCTGTCTCCATTGTGTGTTTCGTTGTCATGTAAGGAATTCTGTTTCCTCCACTTCCGTTGACTCAGGCAAAGGCCATCGCTGTTCCTCCCGAGCAAGACGACTTATCAGGGCCAGGCAGTTGGGAAACAGGATGGGTGGAGATCCAGAGACGTGGAGGCTTGTGCATGGTGGTCTGCTCGCTCTCAGCAGGAGGTTTGGGGGTCTCTGAATGTGCTTTCACAGGTCTGGCCCCTCGCGGTGATGAATGAGACAATCCTGGGGACTGATGTTGGGTTTGGTTTGTTTTAGTTGTTGGATTCTCTCTGTGTCCGCTCCATTATGAGCCAGCCAAAACAACTCCTGAGAGCAAAGTGAGCGGTCAGGCTGTGATAACAAGGTTTTCCAGTGACTGTGTGCTTGTTTTCTCAGCTTTAAGCTCAACATTAACAGTGCACCTGTCTTTAAACTGCAGTTTCAGCTTTAGAAAAACAAGTCAGATCACTTTTAAAGGGAATCTGAGCTTATCTCTAAAGATTTGTTCAAAATTACCTTAAAAATGCAGTTTACACAATGACTTTAATACACTTTTCTTATGATGATTGCTTTTAATTTCTGAATTCAGTTTTATTAGATGTAAATGTTATATATTGTATGTATTTTTAGATATGTTTTTATGGTTTACATAATTAATTAATATTTTATAAAGTAATTGTTTTCCTCAAAATTAAAGTCATGTAGTCCAAACATAACTTACAGAAAGTAATGAAGTGATAAAATAGAAAGTCTCTCAAGATTTTAGTTAATTTGACCTTCTCATGAAACGACAAGCTCAGTTCAGGTTGTGAAATGTTATGTTATGTACAGTATGTAATGCATTTAATAACAGTTAGCAGTTTTTTTAAAAAGTCTTATTTTTTAACATTCATAAATATTATAATTTTTTTATGTTGAATGTGTTTTTTTTTTTTTTAATGGTCACACTATATGACATTTGTCATGTATATAAAAATAAATAAAATAAAAATACAATTTATTTATTAATTATTTATTTATTTTATTAATAAATAAAAATAATAATAATAAAAAAAAAATCTTTAAAGTAGTCTTAAGTAATAAAAATACAAAAAGTATCATTCTAAAAACGTGTTACTAGAATTTTAAAAAGTAGCCAAGTATTCAGTCTTTGCGGCTTGAACTTTGAATTGACTTTATCAGCTGACAGGTGTATATCAGTTCTTCTGTATCTGACTGAGTTCTTCTAACTCCTGTATCCATGATGGATGGATCTTAATGACGGGGGGATCTCACTTCTAGGCTTCGGGGAAGATCAGTCTTGAAGACGCTTGGCAGGAGAAGTATAAAGGTTGTGGAGATTTGCAGCTCTCTGAGTTCTTGAGCTTTAAAGCTGGATGACAAATGCAGGCTGTCCATGAGGAGATTTAGTGTCAGTGAACACAATGACTCTGACAAACACATTTGATGATTATATGCACAAAGAAAAGAAAAAATACTTTGTACAGCGAACAAACAGACAAAAAAATTATAATAACAATGATTTCTTACAAATCGATCAATCAGGAGTCTCACTGTACAAGGTAAGCCATGAAATGAGACTTGGAAAAAATATCAAAACTAACTATTTTAACTGAAGGTTTGATTTTTTCCTGGGTGTATATTATGCATAGCGCCTCATATTTAATCCGACAGTGTTTTGTGATAACCCCATTTATAGAGAAGCTGAACGTTTCATTCAAAGCATTGTTATCAGTACATTTGGTGCTTTATTTTCATGACTTTCCTGAATTATTGCGAGCAACAGTGTCAGTGACGTGAGCAGCAGCTGTTGTGTGGGTGTTTTAGAGTTTGAGGGTCTGGCCCACCTCATCAGCGGGATCACCGCTAAATCTGATCCATTACCTGCACCGTACTGTCGTCCAGAAGGGCCCCGGGAAATGTCCTGATAGCAATAAAGAATCCAGGGGCAAACGGAGGAGAGGAGCTGCAGAGAGGAGGACCAGAGGAGCTCTCCAATGCCAGAAAATCTGGGACACTTGGAACCAATTAAAAGCACCAAGGCTTGCCAGCAGCTCCTTTGCTTTCTTAGTTTCTCCCCTGCCTCTCCTCCTCCTCCTCCTCCTCCTCCTCACTTTCTCTCTCTTTTCATCTCTCTTCCTTCGCTTGACTATGTGTACGCAGGAAAGCGTCCTTCCACATGCTATTTCTGGATCCAAAAGATCTGGGTGCAGGCAAGCTGAAGAGGTGTATGGAAATGCAAAACTATTCCCAAGTCGGGCCTCCTTTTGAATATCATATCAATGCATTTTACTGAAAAAATAAAAATGAAAATAAAAATTACACATGCCATCTTAAAGCAAAGTTAGTCGACCTTTTGCTTAAAAATAATAATAATAATAATAATAATAATAATAATAATAATAATAATAAGGAAATTCTATGTATTTGTATATATATATATATATATATATATATATATATATATATATATATATATATATATATATATATATATATATATATAGATATAGATATAGATAAAATGGTTATTCATATTAATTTATATTATTTTATATATTATTATATGATATAACTATATATATAATTTTATGTTTTTTATATGATATATATTATTGTAATGATGATATTGTCCCCATGTGGTAACATTCTGTATTTTCATATAATGACCAGCAGATGGCAGCCAAAGCTCTCTCAAACATCCAGTGTTGTTCTTCTTCTTCTTCTGTCCAGACACTGCGTGGCACTTAACCCCAGTCTGAATAATGGTTATCAGGAATTAGGCTTTACTGTTCCGTCAGTGTCGTTTCTTCAGAAGTTCACTAAATTTCTCGAGATAACCTGGGTTCACCCGGTGTGGATTTAATAGATGAACCCCCACAGCAGGAATATCTTAAATGGCACCGGCCGCCAATGATTCTACCAGATGTGTTTCTGTGTGAGCTATCTGCAAATCCCTCTCACGGACAAATAAAAGACCGATTGGCATTTGTTTCTGGCCACAGATTCTCCTCTAGTGTGATCGGAGAAGGCCTGTTGGGTTGATGACCCCTCGTGGGGCTTTTAATCACATCAGCAGCTCACACAAGACACCTGCTTTTCTCCTGATGCTCCTGCTGTGAGTGGGTGGAATATCTGAGTTTAGTCCCGTAGTTCAGTTTGTTCTGGCTGATTCTCTTAACCCTCATGCTCTGCTGAGACTGACTGGATTTGGGGTTCTCGGAGACTCAAATGGCAAAAATTTCAAAATAATATTACTTTCACAAAGGTATGTGTTGTGGGGAAACTACGCATGTAGATATGTCGGATACTATTTAGCAAAATATTGACCGAAAACGGACCATTGTTTTTTTTGTTTTTTTTGTTTTTTTTTAGGTCAATTTGGCCCCAGCGTAAATGCATTTTTGGAAAGACAAATTAAAAAATAAATAAATAAACTATAACAGAAAAAATGTATTATAATGGAGCTGAAATTTAAAATTAATATTATCTGAGTACGTTGCACAAATTTAAAAAAAGAAAAGAAATAAATAAATAAATATAAATTTAAATTACTAAAGAACCTTTGCCATTATTTGAGAAAATGTGTAACAATTTCTGTGAAGTGTTTTCTACCACCATTTTATATATATATATATATATATTATATATATATATAATATATATATATATATATATATATATATATATATATATATAGGCTATAAGAGAAAATATCAAATTTTTCATTAAGGATGTTTATTGAGTTGAACTTTTTCAAAATCATGTACCATAAGATGAAATGTAAACCTAATACTTGCAATAAATGTGAACCTTGACTCTAAAACTGTTGTTATCAGATTTTTTATTTTTTTTTAATTTTTTTTATTTTTTTATTGTGATTTTCAAAGTGTGTGTGTGTGTGTGTGTGTGTGTTGAAAAAGTGGCACTATCTCTCTCTGAAAAGGTCCTTCATCGTGCAAAGATGGCCAAACACAGCGCTCTTGTTTAGGGCTGGGTATGTAGAGCCACTCCCAAACCTAATTGTACCAAAGTTCTTTCCAAATTGCAATTAAAGATAAATCGAGAGCTTGATGTGGAGCAGTGATAGTGCGCTATCTGGCATCGGCCTAATCGTTGCAAACATGCTCCGTTTGACAGACGGGTTTACTCTGGCCCACCCCCTGCGTCCCGGCCTGTGTAGTGCGTACTTCAGGGCCGATCTGTTTATAACCATCTCATTTAAGGCACTTTGAAGTCTCTGCCAGCCTCAGTATAAACAGTTATTCTTACAGTCTGGAGATAATGTAGAACAAGTTGTATTTGGAGGTCCGAGGACCCAGGCTTCGTTGGAATTGTTTGCTGGTTTGTCATCCCTGGATGGAGCGATCATTAATTCATCAAACTGATCTAAAGTTCCAGTCAAGACTTTTATAATGTTGTTTAAACACTGTTTACGAAACCATATTCTGTTTTTTTATTTATTTATTTATTTATTTTATTTTATTTTATTTTATTTTATTTTATTTTATTTTATTTGAACAAAACTTTTTTCCAGAACTTATGAACTGTTATATGGAAAAGATCTACAAGAGTCTCCAGAAAATCTCTGGCCTTTGAAAAAAAAAAAAAAAAAAAAAAAAAAAAATAATTATAATAATAATAATGGCAGAGTTCCCATTTATAGATTAACAATTCCTATTATTTAGCAAGTTATACATTTATTTGCTGCCAAAGTGAGTTGTTGTCCTCATTCCATTCTTGTGCAGCTGGCTTTATGAAACAAATTAAAAAAAAAAAAAAACTAAAAAAAAAAACAAGTTGTGTAAACCAGTCGTGTTCTATAATTAGCTCTGATTTCTCCCGTTCATTAAATCAGCGCCTCGGGTTTATGAGAGCTTCATGCGGTGTTTGGTGAGTTCTGGAGTTTCATGAATGAAGCAACATGTGCTTTCTCCAGAGCATGTACAGTAACAGTGCTGTGCGCTTACAGATCCCAGACAGTATTGTGTAAGAGAGAGAGAGACAGCAAGAGAGGAAACATGTGGGGTTTTTTCCCTCTGTTCTCAAGCCTCACCAAGGATTTTGCTAAAACCAACAGACTCCCCTGCAAGGAGCGAACAGGAAATGACTAAACACAACAGGAAGTGCTGTGAGGTGACCAGTAGCATGTTGAACGGGGAATGTTAGACAGGTCTGGGATGCAGCCGCTACTGCTTCAGGAAACAGCTGGACTGAGAGAGAGAGAGAGAGAGAGAGAGAGAGAGGATGCTGTGACAGTTTGGGTAAATTCTCTCACTATGGAAAGAAGGCCAAGGCTTTTTGTTGCTAAGCACAATGCAGGATAAACTCAAAAAACCCAGATAAATATGCATAAGCTATTTTTAGGTTTAGAGAATTAATCACACTGAAACTGTGATCTGGTACAATGACGTAGTATGTATGTATATATGTATGCGTTTATTTATAAGTTTATACATCTATATATATTAATTTACATAAAAATTTATATATAATAAAAAAGTACAATTCATATTTAACTGCATCTTTTTGAATAAGCATTTAGTTGTTTTTTATCCATCAAAATTAATTAATGTTTCACCTTTAAAAGTTGTATTTTATTATTTTTATTATTATATTATTTTCTTTTGGAAGAATAAACATTTGATGGAAAATGGAAATGGATTTTATATATATATATATATATATGACTACAATATTATTTATTTATTTATTTGTTTATTTTAATTTAGCATAATCATCTGAAATTGCAGTTTTTTTCACCTTAAATCAAGGTCTCCTCTCAAATCGATACACTTTCTGCCCAATGGTTTACGTTAACTTCCCAACCTGGCAACCATGTGACCTCTGTCTACATTCTGAAAACACTGATGAGTCAAAAACACCAGCACCCGTGGAAATTTTCAGTGAGAGGTCAGTGACGTCTATAAAGATATTCCACTAATAATAAAAGTGTTTTCTTTCACATGTCCGTATGTGTTGTGTGCTAAACGGCTAAATCTGCGAGCAAACCATACGAGTTGATTTGATTTGGGCTGATGTGAAAGTGCAATCATTCAGAATAAATGTTAAAAAAAAATTATAATTGTGATTCGATTTTTGAGCAAAATAATTGTGATTAACTGTGCAGCCCTGACAACATATTGATGGTCAGAGCTCTAGATTTAGGAGGACAAAAACCATGGAGAGTTTTAGGTTTTGCGCTGTAACCCAACGCTCATGACCTCAGTCTCTCACGGCTTACAGAGCTTGGAGAACCTTTACAGCTAATGTCGAGTCTGCACACATACCTCCAATAGACAAGTTCACCAAAGAAAAACAGCAGTTTCCCCCGAGGAGCTCTTCAGTCAGAGCAATGAAATAGCTCAGAGCGTCACAGACACTAAAGCTGAACATACGTTAGCGCTGGACTCTCCCAGCCTCGATCTTCTGTTTCTAATGCCTGGCCTGTCCAGTGAAAGGTTATTCATTACCAACCGGTTGATAAGCAGGGCATAATCTGTGGCACAGCTTAATAACGCTCTGATATTTATGAAAACATCTGGTTGGAGTATTTATAGAATGATATGAAATTTGATTGTTTCTGTCAAGCAGCTGGCCGCTGTGAGCTCCGCTGGCTGCCGTCCCACCCGCTCTTGGAAACAGTCTGTCTGTCTCTTTCTTTCCCTCTTTACCTATTTCTCTCGCTCTCGATCTGTTATTCTCCCACAGTCTTTCAGCCCACTCTCATGAACCTGAAA